>NW_027362763.1:646628245-646810745 GCF_046119375.1 Phyllobates terribilis | reverse complement strand
ATGGGGAGCCATGGTCTTAGAAGATTTATTCCAGGGACTCTGGTCAAGAAAGATCAGCCAACAGTCCTCCAACTTCAGAGAACTGAAGGTTGTAGAGGAAGTGCTCAGTTGGGCAACATCACTGATCCAGGATACCCATGTAAAGATCTACTTAGACAATATGACTACGGTAATAGACGCTGGGAAAGGAAGTTGTTTCTGCGCTCTCTGGAGTCACGACAAACCATTAGTATAGATAAAAATGTAGGTTTATTGTCTACGCGTTTCAGAGTGCACCAACTCCTTCCTCAGGACAACCATAATATGACTACAGTAGCCCATCTCCGTCACCAAGGAAGCACAAGACACGAGTGTCTAAAATCAGTCTCGGCAAGAATATTCTCCTGGGCCGAAGAACACCTTCTCGCCTTGTCAGCCCTCCACATAAAAGGTTCAGTCAACGTCCAGGCCAAGTTCATCAGCAGGAGAGAGATTCACCCAGGACAATGGAGTGTAAATCCCGAAGATTTCCAGATACTAACCAAAAGATGGGGTCACCCAGAGGTAGATCTTTTCGCAGGATATCAGAACGCGAAAGTAGCTAGATTCTTTTCCCTAAATCCAGACGATGCCTGCCTAGGGGTAGACGCATTTGCTCACCAATGGGAATTCAAGCTAGCGTTTTGCCTTCCCTCCGGTCCCAATACTACCAAGAACCCTGCAATAAATAAAATCTGAAATGGTCAAGGTGATAGTAGCATCGTTCTGGCTGAAAAGGAGCTGGTTCGGCACTTTAACCAGCCTGAGTATAGATGGTCCCCTGATCCTTCCTCCAATCAGAGATCTCCTTCATCAGGGGCCACTTCTTCATCCAGACCCTGAGACGCTACACCTGGCTGCCTGGCTTCTAAATTCTCAATTTTGAAAACCAAGGGTCTTTTAGATAGTCACTAAAACTCTTCAAAGAACTAGGAAACCGGAAACAAACGCCATATATCATAAGATATGGAAGACCTTTGATATCATGGAGTAGCGCCTGAACCTCCAGACCCAGGTCAACCGAACATCGTCCAGATCCTGGATTTTCTGCAGGAAGGTCTAGAAAAGGGCCTCAAACCCCGTACCCTCAAGGTTCAAATGGCAGCGTTGAGTTCCTATTTTGACCAGAGCCTGGCCGAGCATCGCTGGGTGAAGAGATTTAGAACGGCAGCTTCTCACCTTCATCTTAGAATAACAAACCTAATCACCTTCTGGGACCTTAATATTGTCTTTTTAAAGGGCTGACACTTCCACCATTCGAGCCCTTATTTATAAAGCTGGACAGACTCTCCTGGAAGACAGCCTTCCTTGTAGCTATAACCACAGCCGGAAGGGTGGGTGAACTACAGGCTTAGTTAACGAACCATACTTGAGAATCTTAGAGGACCGACTCATTCTTCGTCTGGATCCATCATTTCTACCCAAGGTGGTCTTGGAGTTCCACATATCTCAAGAGATAGTTCTCTCCTTCTGTCAGAATCTGACTAATGAGAGAGAAGGATTCCACCCTCTGGATCTACGGAGAGTGGTCCTTCATTATCTCCAAGAAAGTGCAGAAGAGACCAGAATCTCTTTGTCCAGCTTCAGGGCCAGAATAAAGGGAAGACTTCCAAATCCACGATCGCTCTCGATCCAGTTGGCGTTCATTGAAGCATACTAGATACAGAGCCATCCGCCTCCGGAGACGCTAATCACTCACTGCACTCGGTCTCCTGGGCTGAGAAAGCCAGTGCTTCCATCGAGCACATTTGCAGAGCTGCTACCTGGTCCTCGGTTCATATGTTCTCCAGACATTACAGGCTAGCTCTAATGTCTGTTAAAGATTTAGCCTTTGGGAGGAAAGTTCTCCAGGTTATTGTCCCTCCCTAAACATTACTCTTGGGTATTCCTCTGGTGTGCTGTCGTGGGGGCTTATTAGAGAAAATTTAATTAGACTTACCGGTAATTTGGTTCCTAATAACCCACCACGGCAGCACGGGTAATTCCCTCCCCTTGCTTTATTCTATCAGTGATAATAAAATATAATTTGAAGCTTTCATACTCTTATTGGTCCTTTTCTAATAACCTTTGTGTTTACTGTCCCTATTAGGGTGGGGTTACATCCTCCGGTGTGCTGTTGTGGTGGGTTATTAGACACTGAATTACCGCTACGTCTAATTCTATTTTTCTCCAAGGCATAAAGCGTAGTTTCTTCTGGTTTCCATGAGGCCGGTTATACCTGCTTTCTCAATGGTATAGACTCCTGACGCGCGTGGACTCTATTTTCCCTGACGCCTGCCCCATGTGTTTGAGATGCGGGGGAAGAGCAGTGTGACCTCCTGCATATTTTTTGGTCATGTAAGTTTAACCCCTTTACCCCCGAGGGTGGTTTGCATGTTAATGACCAGGCCAATTTTTACAATTCTGACCACTGTCACTTTATGAGGTAATTACTCTGGAACGCTTCAACGGATCCCCCTGATTCTGAGATTGTTTTTTCGTGACATATTGTACTTCATGATTTTGGTAAAATTTCTTCGATATCACCTGCGTTTATTTGTGAAAAAAACGGAAATTTGGCGAAAATTTTGCAATTTTCAAAATTTTAATTTTTATGCCCTTAAATCAGAGAGATATGTCACACTAAATAGTTAATAAATAACATTTCCCATATGTCTACTTTACATCAGCACAATTTTGGAACCAAAATTTTTTTTTTGTTAGGGAGCTATAAGGTATAAAAGTTGACCAGCGACTTCTCATTTTTCCAACAAAATTTACAAAACCATTTTTTTAGGGACCACATCACATTTGAAGTCACTTTGAGAGGTCTTTATGACAGAAAATACCCAAAAGTGACACCATTCTAAAAACTGCACCCCTCAAGGTGCTCAAAACCACATTCAAGAAGTTTATTAACCCTTCAGATGCTTCACAGGAATTTTTGGAATGTGGAAGAAAAAAATTAACATTTAACTTTTTTCACAAAAATGTTACTTTACACCCAATTTTTTTTATTTTCACAGGGGTAACAGGAAAAAATGGACCCCAAAATTTGTTGTGCAATTTCCCCTGGGCACGCAGATACTCCATATGTGGGGAAAAACCACGGTTTGGGCGCACGGCAGCACTCGGAAGGAAAGGAGCGCCATTTGACTTTTTGATTGTAAAATTTGCTTGAATAATTAGCGGACGCCAGGTTGCGTGTGGAGAGCCATTGATGTGCCTAAACATTGGAGCTCCCCAACAAGTGACCCCATTTTGGAAACTAGACCCCCCCAAGGCACCTATCTAGATGCATAATGAGCACTTGGAACCCCCAGGTGCTTCACAAATTGATTCGTAAAAATGAAAAAGTGGAAAAAAAAAACCCTTTAATTTTTACGAATCAATTTGTGAAGCACCTGGGGGTTCCAAGTGCTCACTATGCATCTAGATAGGTGCCTTGGGGGGTCTAGTTTCCAAAATGGGGTCAATTGTGGGGGAGCCCCAACATTTAGGCACACAAAGGGCTCTCCAAACGCGACATGGTGTCCGCTAACAAATTGGAACCATGTCGCGTTTGGAGAGCCCCTGTGTGCCTAAACATTGGAGCTCCCCCACAAGTGCCCCCTTTTTGGAACGGATTCCTGATTTGTCAATTTTATAATGTAGTGTTATATGCCAGTTGTGTATTACAACCTGACAAACACTACACAACTGAAGTATGACAACCTGACGAACACTACGTCAGCTATGTAGTGTTCGTCGGGTTCTCATACGTCAGAAATTAATTCAATAGTCCATGGAGGTATGGTATCTTCTGAAGCAGTCTTTCATGCAGAGGCCAGGTTTGTCGGGGCAGGTGTCACATTGGTAAATGGTGTCCTTGCGTATTCGTCTTCGGTAGCACACTCGGCACTTCTTTTGTGACTTACCCTTTTTTCCGCTGTGAGGGATCTGCCCCGGGAAATGCTGGCCCGGTACAATTCGAGGTCCTTCAGTTCCAGAAGTAGTGGGACCCGCTCCGCCACCACTGCCAAATATTAGGGCCTTGATAACTGTCTCCTGAAAGTGAAGATACGACGCAGAAGTCTGGCCTGCACATTGTGACAGAAGGAAAGCGTTGTGCATTGCCGTCTGTACAAGGTGCACGGCCAGCTTCTTATACCATACCTTGGCCTTTCTCAAAGCACTGTACGGTTGGAGGACTTGATCAGAGAGATAAACTCCCCCCATGTACTTCTTGTACCCCAGAACACAGTCTGGTTTGGCGACCTGTGTAGTGGAACCTCTTACAGTGCTGAGGGTGCAGCCATCACCATGTATGGTGGTCAAGAGAAGGACATCCCTCTTGTCCTTGCACTTGACCACCAACAGGTGGTCGCTACATTATGGTCTGCTCTCACCCCTTCTGAGCAGCTGCCCAATTAGCGTCTTTGGGAGGTCTCTCTGATTTTTGCGGACAGTACCGCAAGCTGCGGTATGTCGCGCAGAGAGGGACTTGAAGAGTGGGATACTTGTATAAAAGTTATCCACGTAGAGGTGCTAACCTTTATCCAGCAGTGGGTGCACTAAGTCCCACAAAATTTTCCCACTCACTCCCAGAACGGGGGCATTCAGGGGGTTCAATCCAGGAGTCCTTCCCTTCATAAACTCTAAACTTGTGAGTGTACCCTGAGGTACTCTCACAAAGTTTATACAGCTTGATCCCGTACCTGGACCTTTTACTGGGCAGGTACTGCCGGAATCCAAGGACTCATCCACACAGATGTCCCTTTGGGGCACGTACACTTCACCACAGTTGTGGTTGAAGTGCTCGATGACCGGCCGAACTTTGAAAAGACGATCAAAGTTCGGGTTATCGCGTGCAGGACACCTTGCATTATCTTGGTAATGCAATAACTTGTGGATGGTCTCAAAACATTTCCGGATCATCACCATTCGGAACACTGGAGTGTTATACAAAACGTCAACACTCCAGTATTGCCGAACCTCTGGCCTCTCAGGATCCCCATGTGAAGGACCAGGCCCCAAAACTTCATCATTTCTTCTGCGTCTACAGGAGACCAGTTAGAAAATGATGAAGAGGGGTTTTGTTCCAAAAATTGATGAGCATACAAATTAGTTTGGCCCACCATGAGGTTTATAAAATCCTCAGAGAAAAAGACTTTGAAAAAGTATTTCTGTGAGGCCGGTGGTGTCAAACTTGATTCCTGATTCCGCCACGAAATCAGGAATCAATGGCTCAAAATTTTTGGGGGGCGAGGTCCATATGGGGTCAGTATTGGGGGGCGCTGGAACATCTTCTCTCCTGCGACTGCGGGGCGGTCCAGGAGAACCTGAGGAAAAAGAGGAGGAAGAAGAGTAGGAAGAGGAGGACGATGAGGCGTCAGAAAAGCAAAGAAATGTGGAATCCTCGCCCTCGCTGTCGGTCTCAGTGTCGGAGGCAACAAAAGAGTATGCCTCCTCCGCTGAATAGCGAGTTTGGGATGAGCCGGCCATTTTTTTTTTCCCGTGTATGTGGTGCGTGTCAGTACTTTATTTAGTGTGTGTGTGTCAGTGTGCTTGGTGTGAACTTTTTTTTCCTGAAAAAAAAAAAGAGAAAAAAAAGAACAACCGTAGGTGGTTCAAACAGCGAGCACGAGTGCGGATCGGTGAACTATGTCACCAATCAACTCTCGGCAGCTGCTGGGTGTGTGCGCGGATGTGGTGCAAAGGTGGTGGTGGGGGAATTGACAGGGACAAGAAAAAGAAGAGAAAAGAGAAAGAAAGAAAAAAAGAAAAGTCGTGAAAACAGCGAACACAGAAAAGAAAAGTCGTGAAAACAGCGAACACAAAAGAAAAAAAGTCGTGAAAACAGCAAACATAGAAAAGAAAAAAGAAAAGTCGTGAAAAGCAGCGAGCACGGACGTTGATCAGTGCCGCACGAAAAAAAAAAATTGGTGAGAGGGTGCTTTTAGGAGCACCGATCCTAGGCTGCACAGCACTGTTTCCGGCAATCTGATTGCCGGAAACAGTGAGAAATGCTGTGATTGGCTGTTCAGAATTGAACAGCCAATCACAGTGATCGTGGATGCGGGGGGGGGCGCCACCCCCCGAGATGCCGGCGCCATCCACCCTAAGGTAAGATGTCACCGGAATTTTAATTTTATCACCGCGACTTCGGTCGCGGTGCCGCTTTAAAGATATGGATCTGATACGTATTAGTACACCCTAAGTCCCGGGGCACAGATACGTATTAGTACGCCTTGGGTCGGAAAGGGGTTAATCACACCTTTTTTGTGAAAAAGTGCAATTAGTAATACGAAAGATCCTGATCAGAACGCTGCTCTCATCCTTCATGATTGCTACGTCCCTTTTAAAAAGATATAGGCATTTTATACCGAGGCAATTAATTGTGGCGGCACATGGTGCAGACCCCCGCTCTACTTCGAAGATCTCTCTCTGCCTCTCCAAAATGAAGGAAGTAATGTTGATGGAAGAATTGACCTCTACAGTTAATAACTCTTATGAGCGCTATTAAAAGCCTGATTTTATTGGTTGGAATTTAGGTCTTTAGCCAAATACCGGGCCTATATCGAGGAAAACTGAAGTGGGACCTCTTAATTTGGTCAACATGTCCTCCCCCTTTACACACCCCCTCTTGTGCCATATTTCCCCCTTTTTTCTTCTCCTTTATTGATCTTGATTTTATGGTAAGTTGTAACTCTACATAAAGTCTTAGATTACCTGTAACTGTTACAGAATTGTAGTCGAGACTGTGGGTTGAAACAATATTTCTTCTATGTTACGACTACTTGAACAAATGCCGTTTTATTACATTTGATGTTGCCGATGATTCTTGGATCTTCAGTCTCCTTTATTCAATCACATGAAAGATTTCATCAACAAAGAAAGTTTTAAAAATGATTCCAGGTGGACGATAAGGGGGTGATGGCACGAGCAGCCCACCCGGAGGCCGTAGACACGATCCTGATGGAGAAACGATCGGAGCTGGAATAACACGAGCTTCTAGGCTTCAGCCCCAAGTTCCATAAAACCAAGAACATTTGACCTTTTCAGTGGATGGAGCAGATTGTATTTTTGATTTCATTTTAGGATTCCCCGCACAGCAGATCTGGTCGTTCTTACATTTACAGCACCGGATGGAAACTACATCCATTGAGCCCCTTAAAGACAGAGATTGGGGCAGGAAGGGATGAAATACTGGTCTACACAAAGGTGATCTGAAGTGAAGATGAGGGCGTTCTAGAAGGCATAGAATATGCAGGTGCTTGTAGGCTGGTGCCGGAGATGTGGACAGGACAGGTCCACTCTATGGTGGTGTCGTCTCGGCTTCCATGGCAGCTAAGGTGGCGGGACAGGAAGAGCCCGCAGCAGGGGACGGGAAGAGCCCGCAGCAGGGGACAGCAGGTACGATGCTGCCAGGTATCAGTCCTTCCCTGGTGCGCTATAACATGCAGTTATACTGTCAATAGACACTGCCCCTCGCAGGCAATCTCTGCTCGCTCGTCCACCCCACAAATCGCAGACTCTGCTCGCTCGTCCACCCCACAAAGCGCACACTCTGCTCGCTCGTCCACCCCACAAATGGCACTCTGCTCGCTCGTCCACCCCACAAATGGCGCACACTGCTCGCTCGTCCACCCCACAAATGGCACACTCTGCTCGCTCGTCCACCACACGGATCGCAGACTCTGCTCGCTCGTCCACCACACGGATCGCAGACTCTGCTCGCTCGTCCACCACACGGATCGCAGAGACTGCTCGCTCGTCCACCCCACAAATCGCAGACTCTGCTCGCTCATCCACCCCACAAATCGCAGACTCTGCTCGCTCGTCCACCCCACAAATCGCAGACTCTGCTCGCTCGTCCACCCCACAAATGGCAGACTCTGCTCGCTCCTCCACCAGACAAATCGCAGACTCTGCTCGCTCCTCCACCAGACAAATCGCAGACTCCGCTCGCTCGTCCACCCCACAAATTGCAGACTCTGCTCGCTCGTCCACCCCACAAATGGCAGACTCTGCTCGCTCGTCCACCCCACAAATCAGAGACTGACGCTCCGGTGACAGCTTAACTGCAACTTTAATAAACAAGCTCAACATATTTTTCGAGGAAGCTGCAGAGAATTCTGGCTGCACCGCCTCACGCCAACCTTTACCCCCCATACTTTACCCGCCACAGGCACCAACCTCCAGTAACGGTTAACAGTGGGGTGTCACAATGAAACAGAAAATAAACAGGATTAATAAAAATAACTCTTAATTATAAATATAAAGGTTTATAGAATTCCAGCGTCGTCATCTGGACCGGAGGCAATTAGTGAATTATCGGGAATTAACCGCGCAACGCTCAACGTGATCACCCCCCAGGCACATGGGCGAGGGGCGCAGGGAGAAATGTAAAAAGTGGCTTATGTGAGAGCACCCCACCACTGAAACGAAGAGGGGGTCAATTGTAGACTTCTCCATCATAATCCTCAAAGATGAAGGAGTCGGGATCCAGGTTTTCAGAATCATAATCTTCATCGTAGGAGTCTACATCCTCGTCATATTCTTCAATCCAGTCTGTAACATAGTTGGGACCCTCGGGAACATAATCTTCATCCTCCTCATCATCATCATCCTCCTGCTCACCAGCAGTATCCACAGAGTCAGAGGCATCGTCAGTATTACTGCGGAGGGGAGAGAGGGGACGTTATTATCAAGCATTAGATCAGCCACAGGAGATAGGTCATCAGCACCAAGGCCACACGGGATATGTCCACCATCAATACCGGCCAGGCCCCACAAGATATGTCCGACATCAATATCGACCGGGCCCCACCGAGTATCTCCGACATCAATACCGGCCAGGCCCCACCAGATATGTCCGACATCAATACCAACCGGGCCACACCAGATATGTCCGCCATCCATACCGGCTGGGCACCACTGGACATGTCCTGCATCAATACTAGCCGGGTCCAGACGGCCATCAATACCAGCCAGGCCCCACCGAATATGTCCGACATCAATACCAACCGGGCCACACCAGATATGTCCGCCATCTATACCGGCCAGGCCCCACCGAATATGTCCGACATCAATACCGACCGGGCGACACCAGATATGTCCGCCATCCTTACCGGCCAGGCCCCACCGAATATGTCCGACATCAATACCAACCGGGCCACACCAGATATGTCCGCCATCTATACCGGCCAGGCCCCACCGAATATGTCCGACATCAATACCGACCGGGCCACACCAGATATGTCCGCCATCCTTACCGGCCAGCCCCCACCGAATATGTCCGACATCAATACCAACCGGGCCACACCAGATATGTCCGCCATCTATACCGGGCAGGCCCCACCGAATATGTCCGACATCAATACCGACCGGGCCACACCAGATATGTCCTCCATCCTTACCGGCCAGCCCCCACCGAATATGTCCGACATCAATACCGACCGGGCCACACCAGATATGTCCGCCATCCTTACCGGCCAGCCCCCACCGAATATGTCTTCCATTAACAATGTTTATGAAAATTTTAATTTTTTTAATAACCCTTTTACCGAGTGAAGGAAATGCCCGGTATTTTTATAGCTGTGACGTTAAACTTGGATATGAATTATTTTTCCAGCCACGATTCAGCGGTTTCAGGCGGTCGTAGGACGCTGCCGCCCCCCATCATGGACGCAGTGGACTCCGCGTGGATTGAGGTCACATCGGTAAGTTATAAAGGAGAAGTCAAGAAACCAAAATATTTACATGATTTTCAGTGCAAGTGAAAAATTACGACCTATTCCTCCGATCAGTGATCGCGGCCTCTACTAAGCGATGATATCACGACAAACGGACGGTAAATGGCTGCAGCGGTCACGAGTCCCAGCGCCGAGCGGTCATTGCTGCAGTGAGGTAGGTGATCCGGCTAAGAAGGATTGGTGAGGAATTGCTCCTTTTATTTAATTAACCGATTTTAAGTGGTAGGTAAGAGAAAAAAAACTATTTTCTCACCGGATAACATCTTTCCGTTGCACGGAGCGGCCATTCATGGATGGAGCTCGTGGCCCTGATGCCGGTTCACCAGTAGTCTTTGCAAGGTCACGATTACAGCGAGAATATTCCACAAGACCCCCCCACCCCTCCCCCTTGTAAACCGGGAACACCCCACGAGACCTGCGGTATACCGGAAACACCCCACGAGGCCCGCCATATACTGGGAGCACCCCACAAGACCCGCTGTATACGGGGAACACCCCCACAAGACCCACTGTATACCAGGAACACCCCACAAGACCTGCCGTATACGGGGAACACCCCACAAGACCCGCCGTATACGGGGAACACCCCACAAGACCTGGCATATACGGGGAACACCCCACAAGGCCTGCCGTATGCCGGGAACACCCCCACAAGGCCTGCCGTATGCCGGAACCACCCGAGACCTGACGTATACCGGAAACACCCCCCAAAAGACCTGCCGTATACCGGGAACACCCCACAAGACCTGACGTATACCGGAAACACCCGAGACCTGACGTATACCGGAAACACCCCCCACAAGACCTGACGTATACCGGAAACACCCCCCACAAGACCTGCCGTATACGGGGAACACCCCACAAGACCTGCCGTATACGGGGAACACCCCACAAGACCTGCCGTATACAGGGAACACCCCACAAGACCCGCCGTATACGGGGAACACCCCACAAGACCCGCCGTATACGGGGAACACCCCCACAAGACCCGCCGTATACGGGGAACACCCCACAAGACCCGCCGTATACGGGGAACACCCCACAAGACCCGCCGTATACGGGGAACACCCCACAAGACCCGCCGTATACGGGGAACACCCCACAAGACCCGCCGTATACGGGGAACACCCCACAAGACCTGACGTATACCGGAAACACCCGAGACCTGACGTATACCGGAAACACCCGAGACCTGACGTATACCGGAAACACCCGAGACCTGACGTATACCGGAAACACCCGAGACCTGACGTATACCGGAAACACCCGAGACCTGACGTATACCGGAAACACCCGAGACCTGACGTATACCGGAAACACCCGAGACCTGACGTATACCGGAAACACCCGAGACCTGACGTATACCGGAAACACCCGAGACCTGACGTATACCGGAAACACCCCCCACAAGACCTGACGTATACCGGAAACACCCCCCACAAGACCTGCCGTATACGGGGAACACCCCACAAGGCCTGCCGTATACCGGAACCACCCGAGACCTGACGTATACCGGATACACCCCCCAAAAGACCTGCCGTATACCGGGAACACCCCACAAGACCCGCTGTATACGGGGAACACCCCCACAAGACCCACTGTATACCAGGAACACCCCACAAGACCTGCCGTATACGGGGAACACCCCACAAGACCCGCCGTATACGGGGAACACCCCACAAGACCCGCCGTATACGGGGAACACCCCACAAGACCCGCCGTATACGGGGAACACCCCACAAGACCCGCCGTATACGGGGAACACCCCACAAGACCCGCCGTATACCGGGAACACCCCCACAAGACCCGCCGTATATGGGGAACACCCCCACAAGACCCGCCATATACGGGGAACACCCCACAAGACCCGCCGTATACGGGGAACACCCCCACAAGACCTGCCGTATACAGGGAACACCCGACAAGACCTGCCGTATACCGGGAACACCCGACAAGACCTGCCGTATACCGGGAACACCCGACAAGACCTGCCGTATACCGGGAACACCCGACAAGACCTGCCGTATACCGGGAACACCCGACAAGACCTGCCGTATACCGGGAACACCCGACAAGACCTGCCGTATACCGGGAACACCCCACAAGACCTGCCGTATACGGGGAACACCCCACAAGACCTGCCGTATACGGGGAACACCCCACAAGACCTGCCGTATACGGGGAACACCCCACAAGACCTGCCGTATACGGGGAACACCCCACAAGACCTGCCGTATACGGGGAACACCCCACAAGACCTACCGTATACGGGGAACACCCCACAAGACCTACCGTATACGGGGAACACCCCACAAGACCTGCCGTATACGGGGAACACCCCACAAGACCTGCCGTATACGGGGAACACCCCACAAGACCTGCAGTATACAGGGAACACCCCATATGACCTGCCATATACGGGGAACACCCCACAAGACCTGCCGTATACGGGGAACACCCCACAAGACCTGCCGTATACCGGGAACACCCCACAAGACCTGCCGTATACGGGGAACACCCCACAAGACCTGCCGTATACGGGGAACACCCCACAAGACCTGCCGTATACGGGGGAACACCCCACAAGACCTACCGTATACGGGGAACACCCCACAAGACCTGCCGTATACGGGGAACACCCCACAAGACCTGCAGTATACAGGGAACACCTCATATGACCTGCCATTTGGGAAATACTCTGAGCAGATTGACTAGACATCGCTATTTAGTTGGTGTCCGTCAGATTCTTGCATCTATACAAGAACTTGAGCCACTGGCGGATGATACAGAACACAACGTGTTGGCAGCGACTGCAGATAACGGCGATTTCTGCCCAAGGCGCATAAAATACATTGTATAAATAAATCAAAAAACGCTGTACTCGCATATAAAAAGAGTCGGAGTAGAACCCGATGTTTCAATCGAACAAAAATGCCCTTTAACTATGATACAGTGGATAAAAAAAAGTCTACACGCCTCAATAAAATCCCAGGTTTCTGTCATGCAAAAAAAAATCTTAAGAATCATTTCAGAACATTTCCCCTTTAATGTCGCCTATAATCTGTACAAATCCATTGAGAAATAAACTGAAATCATTATGAGGAAATAAAAATAACAAAACTACAAATATTGTGGTTGCATAAGTGTGAGCACCCTCTTATAACGGGGGCTGTGGTTGTGCTCAGAATCAGTTGATCACATTCCTCCCATGTTACACGCGCTCGGCAGCCGTCATTTACAGCGATTCTGATTAACCCCAGAGGAAGCGTTGCTGCTCTAGAAGGATTTTCCTGACATTTTCTGGCCTGTAAACAGCTGACAACACAGCAAACACCGCCGTAAACAGCTGACAACACAGCAAACACCGTCGTAAACAGCTGACAACACAGCAAACACCGCCGTAAACAGCTGACAACACAGCAAACACCACCGTAAACACCACCGTAAACAGCTGACAACACAGCAAACACCGTCGTAAACAGCTGACAACACAGCAAACACCGCCGTAAACAGCTGACAACACAGCAAACACCACCGTAAACACCACCGTAAACAGCTGACAACACAGCAAACACCAGAGTTAATTTCAGATGACAATTCTGTCCTGTGCCACATTTGGACACACAGTGGGGAAAATAAGTATTTGATCCACTGCCGAGTTTCCACACCTACAGAGAATGGAGGGGTCTGTAATATTTATCGTAGGTCACTTCACCTGTGAGAGACAGAATATTAAATAAAATCCAGAAAATCACATTGTATGATTTTTACATAATTAATTAGCATTTTATTGCATGAAATAAGTATTTAATCACCGACTAACCAGCAAGAATTCTGGCTCTCACAGACCTGTTAGTTTTCTTTAAGAAACTCTCCTACTCTGCACTCATTACCTGTATAAAAGACATCGGTCCACACACTCAATCACACTCCAACCTCTCCACCATGGCCAAGACCAAAGAGCTGTCTAAGGACACCAGGGACAAAATTGTAGACCTGCACAAGGCTGGGATGGGCTACAGGACAAAAGGCAAGCAGCTTGGTGAGAAGGCAACAACTGATGGCACAATTATTAGAAATTGGAAGCAACACAAAATGACTGTCAATCTTCCTTGGTCTGGGGCTTCATGCAAGATCTCGCCTCGTGGGGTAAGGATGTTTCTGAGAAAGGTCAGGAATCAGCCCAAAACTACACGGGAGGACCTGGTCAATGTCCTGAAGAGAGCTGGGACCACAGTCTCAAACATTACCGTTAGTAACACACTACACCGTCATGGATTAAAATCCTGCAGGATATGCAAGGTCCCCCTGCTCACGCCAGCAAATGTCCATTCCTGTTTGAAGTTTACCAATTAGCATCTAGATGATCCAGAGGAGGCATGGGAGAAGGTAATGTGGTCAGATGAGACCAAAATAGAACTTTTTGGTATCAACTCCACTCGCCGTGTTTGGAGGAAGAAGGAGGATGAGTACAACCCCAAAAAACACCGTCCCAACCGTGAAGCATGGTGGGGGAAACATCATACTTTGGGGGTGCTTTTCTGCAAAAAGGAGAGAACGACTGCATCGTATTGAAGGGAGGATGGATGGGGTCATGTATCGCAAGGTTTTTTAACAACCTCCTTTCCTCAGTCAGAGCATTGAAGATGGGTCGTGGCTGGGTCTTCCAGCATGACAATGACCTGAAACACACAGCCAGGGCTAAGGAGCGGCTCCATAAGAAGGATTCCAAGGTCCTGGCGTGGCGTAGCCAGTCTCTGGACCTGAACCCAATAGAAAATCTTTGGAGGGAGCTGAAACTCAATATTGCCCAGCGACAGCCTCGAAACCTGAAACATCTGGAGAAGATCTGTATGGAGGAGGGAGCCAAAATCCCTGCTGCAGTCTGTGCAAACCTGGTCAAGAACTACAGGAAACGTCTGATCTCTGCAACTGTAACAAAGGTTTCTGCACCAAATATTAAGTTCTGTTTTTCTATTGTATCAAATACTTATTTCATGCAATAAAATGCAAATTAATTCTGTAACAATCATACAATGGGATTTTCTGGTTTTTATTCTTAGATTCTGTCTCTCACAGGTGAAGTGACCGACGATAAAAATTACAGATCTCTCCATTCTTTGTAGGTGGGAAAACTTGCAAAATTGTCAGTGGAACAAATACTTATTTTCCCCACTGTATATCTTCAAATATGGAACAAAGCCGTCGGAAACTGACTTCAAAGTTTGGAGAATCCAGCCAAGACAACACTAATAACTTGGAGTTGAAAGAATTAATGACCTGCCTGGAAAATAATCTCCATCCCGGAGCGGAGGAGCCGATGAGATAAAAGTATCTACAACATCTATCTATACAAATAACAATGTAAAGGTTAGTTTGTTCAAAATCTTAAATCTCTGAAAGTTCTTCACCGATTGCTTTGAAATTTTGACACAATGTTGCATTCGAATACAGGCATGTTTTTATATACCTACTATGTTTTTATATACCCGCTGCTGGACGTAAAAGCAACAGTGATAGGGGGGTGTTACGAGCCCAGTCCCCGGCATTCTCTTATTATTAAACCCTTCTCCCTCTCCTCCATTCGCCCCAGCCGCTGCCTGCGCTCTGCTCCTTTTGTGTCCCCCGTGGGGGTTGAGGGGGAAGGGAATGACGAGGCCGTCTGTTTGAGAACGAAAGACGCTGCTGCTCATCACCACCACCGCCTGAGGCGGCCGCCTCTGCTCTCCGGCACCGCTGCGGCTTCTTCTTTTCTGGCAGGTGAGTCTTATTTCCGACTGCGCAACAACAAGTGGGGAAGGGAGGGAAGGAAAGAGGGAGGCTACACGGAGAGGCGCAGGCCGCGGCCTCCGCTCTGGATGCTGAGCTGGGCCCGAACATCGCAACAGTGGGCGGATAGTGTGTGAGTGCAAATACCACTGCGCCACCGGCAGGAGCGGCGCTGTGATCTGGCCGGTACCGGCCCGGGACATGTCAAGCGGACCACCCCCTCCTCCTCTGCTGCCGCCTGCCTTCATCTCTGCACCCCCTCCTGTCACATTACCTCTGTATTAGGGAAATGCATAACTAGCAATCCCTGACATGACCGGCTCCATTGTGACAACTGATAGCAAGTACCGACCTCTGTAGTGACCTGTGCAGAGTACAGGCTGCCACCATGCCTGCCTGATGGGCACAACTCTCAACAGTGCCAGCATTGCCCAGACTGAGCCGCAGCAACGCGAGGCCGGGTACAGCTAGTACATTGATAAATAAGTGCTCACTCGGGGATTGAGGATCAAAAGATCCTCTCATATTTCTTCTGAGTCATTTTAGGATGAATGGAATAAAATCCTCTCTAAATGTTCATTGGAATAAAATGTGAAGATTTTATCTATTTTTTTCCTTGTGATGATCAACTTTACTTTTCTTGGACTAATTTCCTGGTGATCAGCAGCATCTGAACCGGCACCAAAGCGCAAAGGACGGATGTACTGCACGGAGACCATTCACTGTGTACATACAGGATATGTCATGTATTATACTGCAGAGCTGCACTCACTATTCTGCTGGTGGAATCACTGTGTATATACATTACATTACTGATCCTGAGTTACCTCCTGTATTATACTCCAGAGCTGCACTCACTATTCTGCTGGTGGAATCACTGTGTACATACATTACATTACTGATCCTGAGTTACATCCTGTATTATACTCCAGAGCTGCACTCACTATTCTGCTGGTGGAATCACTGTGTACATACATTACATTACTGATCCTGAGTTACATCCTGTATTATACTCCAGAGCTGCACTCACTATTCTGCTGGTGCAGTCACTGTGTACATACATTACATTACTGATCCTGATTTACCTCCTGTATTATACTCCAGAGCTGCACTCACTATTCTGCTGGTGCAGTCACTGTGTACATACATTACATTACTGATCCTGAGTTACATCCTGTATTATACTCCAGAGCTGCACTCACTATTCTGCTGGTGCAGTCACTGTGTACATACATTACATTACTGATCCTGAGTTACCTCCTGTATTATACTCCAGAGCTGCACTCACTATTCTGCTGGTGCAGTCACTGTGTACATACATTACTGATCCTGAGTTACATCCTGTATTATACTCCAGAGCTGCACTCACTATTCTGCTGGTACAGTCACTGTGTACATACATTACATTACTGATCCTGAGTTACATCCTGTATTATACCCCAGAGCTGCACTCACTATTCTGCTGGTGCAGTCACTGTGTACATACATTACATTACTGATCCTGAGTTACCTCCTGTATTATACCCCAGAGCTGCACTCACTATTCTGCTGGTGCAGTCACTGTGTACATACATTACATTACTGATCCTGAGTTACCTCCTGTATTATACCCCAGAGCTGCACTCACTATTCTGTTGGTGCAGTCACTGTGTACATACATTACATTACTGATCCTGAGTTACATCCTGTATTATACTCCAGAGCTGCACTCACTATTCTGCTGGTGCAGTCACTGTGTACATACATTACATTACTGATCCTGAGTTACCTCCTGTATTATACTCCAGAGCTGCACTCACTATTCTGCTGGTGCAGTCACTGTGTACATACATTACATTACTGATCCTGAGTTACATCCTGTATTATACTCCAGAGCTGCACTCACTATTCTGCTGGTACAGTCACTGTGTACATACATTACATTACTGATCCTGAGTTTCCTCCTGTATTATACCCCAGAGCTGCACTCACTATTCTGCTGGTGCAGTCACTGTGTACATACATTACTGATCCTGAGTTACCTCCTGTATTATACTCCAGAGCTGCACTCACTATTCTGCTGGTGCAGTCACTGTGTACATACATTACATTACTGATCCTGAGTTACCTCCTGTATTATACTCCAGAGCTGCACTCACTATTCTGCTGGTGCAGTCACTGTGTACATACATTACTGATCCTGAGTTACCTCCTGTATTATACTCCAGAGCTGCACTCACTATTCTGCTGGTGCAGTCACTGTGTACATACATTACATTACTGATCCTGAGTTACCTCCTGTATTATACCCAGAGCTGCACTCACTATTCTGCTGGTGCAGTCACTGTGTACATACATTACATTACTGATCCTGAGTTACCTCCTGTATTATACTCCAGAGCTGCACTCACTATTCTGCTGGTGCAGTCACTGTGTACATACATTACATTACTGATCCTGAGTTACCTCCTGTATTATACTCCAGAGCTGCACTCACTATTCTGCTGGTGCAGTCACTGTGTACATACATTACATTACTGATCCTGAGTTACATCCTGTATTATACTCCAGAGCTGCACTCACTATTCTGCTGGTACAGTCACTGTGTACATACATTACATTACTGATCCTGAGTTTCCTCCTGTATTATACCCCAGAGCTGCACTCACTATTCTGCTGGTGCAGTCACTGTGTACATACATTACTGATCCTGAGTTACCTCCTGTATTATATTCCAGAGCTGCACTCACTATTCTGCTGGTGCAGTCACTGTGTACATACATTACATTACTGATCCTGAGTTACCTCCTGTATTATACTCCAGAGCTGCACTCACTATTCTGCTGGTGCAGTCACTGTGTACATACATTACATTACTGATCCTGAGTTACCTCCTGTATTATACTCCAGAGCTGCACTCACTATTCTGCTGGTGCAGTCACTGTGTACATACATTACATTACTGATCCTGAGTTACCTCCTGTATTATACCCAGAGCTGCACTCACTATTCTGCTGGTGCAGTCACTGTGTACATACATTACATTACTGATCCTGAGTTACCTCCTGTATTATCCTCCAGAGCTGCACTCAATATTCTGCTGGTGCAGTCACTGTGTACATACATTACATTACTGATCCTGAGTTACATCCTGTATTATACCCCAGAGCTGCACTCACTATTCTGCTGGTGCAGTCACTGTGTACATACATTACATTACTGATCCTGAGTTACATCCTGTATTATACTCCAGAGCTGCACTCACTATTCTGCTGGTGCAGTCACTGTGTACATACATTACATTACTGATCCTGAGTTACCTCCTGCATTATACCCCAGAGCTGCACTCACTATTCTGCTGGTGCAGTCACTGTGTACATACATTACTGATCCTGAGTTACCTCCTGTATTATACTCCAGAGCTGCACTCACTATTCTGCTGGTGCAGTCACTGTGTACATACATTACATTACTGATCCTGAGTTACATCCTGTATTATACTCCAGAGCTGCACTCACTATTCTGCTGGTGGAGTCACTGTGTACAAACATTACATTACTGATCCTGAGTTACATCCTGTATTATACTCCAGAGCTGCACTCACTATTCTGCTGGTGCAGTCACTGTGTACATACATTACATTACTGATCCTGAGTTACATCCTGTATTATACTCCAGAGCTGCACTCACTATTCTGCTGGTGTAGTCACTGTGTACATACATTACTGATCCTGAGTTACATCCTGTATTATCCTCCAGAGCTGCACTCACTATTCTGCTGGTGCAGTCACTGTGTACATACATTACATTACTGATCCTGAGTTACATCCTGTATTATACCCCAGAGCTGCACTCACTATTCTGCTGGTGCAGTCACTGTATATACATTACATTACTGATCCTGAGTTACATCCTGTATTATCCTCCAGAGCTGCACTCACTATTCTGCTGGTGCAGTCACTGTGTACATACATTACATTACTGATCCTGAGTTACATCCTGTATTATACTCCAGAGCTGCACTCACTATTCTGCTGGTGCAGTCACTGTGTACATACATTACATTACTGATCCGGAGTTACATCCTGTATTATACTCCAGAGCTGCACTCACTATTCTGCTGGTGCAGTCACTGTGTACACACATTACATTACTGATCCTGAGTTACACCCTGTATTATACTCCAGAGCTGCACTCACTATTCTGCTGGTGCAGTCACTGTGTACATACATTACATTACTGATCCTGAGTTACATCCTGTATTATACTCCAGAGCTGTGCTCACTATTCTGCTGGTGCAGTCACTGTGTACATACATTACATTACTGATCCTGAGTTACCTCCTGTATTATACTCCAGAGCTGCACTCACTATTCTGCTGGTGGAGTCACTGTGTACATACATTACATTACTGATCCTGAGTTACATCCTGTATTATACTCCAGAGCTGCACTCACTATTCTGTTGTGTACAGACGAGGAGAACAACGGTGTCACAACGTGCCGTAACCGTACAGACGAGGAGAACAACGGTGTCACAAAATGCCGTAACCGTACAGACAAGGAGAATAACAGTGTCACAACGTGCCGTAACCGTTCAGACAAGAACGGTGTCACAACGTGCCGTAACAGTTCAGACGAGAACGGTGTCACAATGTGCCGTAAACGTACAGACGAGGAGAACAACGGTGTCACAACGTGCCGTAACATTACAGACGAGGAGAACAACGGTGTCACAACGTGCTGTAACCGTACAGACGAGAAGAACAACGGTGTCACAACGTGCCGTAACCGTACAGACGAGAAGAACAACGGTGTCACAACGTGCCGTAACCGTACAGACGAGGAGAACAACGGTGTCACAACGTGCCGTAACCGTACAGACGAGGAGAACAACGGTGTCACAACGTGCCATAACCGTACAGACGAGGAGAACAACGGTGTCACAACGTGCCGTAACCGTACAGACGAGAACAGTGTCACAACGTGCCGTAACCGTACAGACGAGAACGGTGTCACAACGTGCCGTAACCGTACAGACGAGAACGGTGTCACAATGTGCCGCAACCGTACAGACGAGAAGAACAACGGTGTCACAATGTGCTGTAACCGTACAGACGAGGAGAACAACGGTGTCACAACGTGCCGCAACCGTACAGACGAGAAGAACAACGGTGTCACAATGTGCCGTAACCGTTCAGACGAGAACGGTGTGACAATGTGCCGCAACCGTACAGACGAGAAGAACAACGGTGTCACAACGTGCCATAACCGTACAGACGAGGAGAACAACGGTGTCACAACGTGCCATAACCGTACAGACGAGGAGAACAACGGTGTCACAACGTGCCGTAACCGTACAGACGAGAACGGTGTCACAACGTGCCGTAACCGTACAGATGAGAACGGTGTCACAACGTGCCGTAACCGTACAGACGAGAACGGTGTCACAATGTGCCGCAACCGTATAGACGAGAACAACGGTGTCACAATGTGCTGTAACCGTACAGACGAGGAGAACAACGTTGTCACAACGTGCCGTAACAGTACAGACAAGGAGAATAACGGTGTCACAACGTGCCGCAACCGTACAGACGAGAAGAACAACGGTGTCACAACGTGCTGTAACCGTACAGACGAGGAGAACAACGGTGTCACAACGTGCCGTAACAGTACAGACAAGGAGAATAACGGTGTCACAACGTGCCGCAACCGTACAGAAGAGAAGAACAACGGTGTCACAATGTGCCGTAACCGTTCAGACAAGAACGGTGTCACAATGTGCCGCAACCGTACAGACGAGAAGAACAACGGTGTCACAACGTGCCATAACCGTACAGACGAGGAGAACAACGGTGTCACAACGTGCCGTAACCGTACAGACAAGGAGAATAACGGTGTCACAATGTGCCATAACCGTACAGACGAGAACGGTGTCACAATGTGCCGTAACCGTACAGACAAGGAGAATAACAGTGTCACAACGTGCCGTAACCGTACAGACGAGGAGAACAACGGTGTCACAATGTGCCGTAACCGTACAGACAAGGAGAATAACGGTGTCACAACGTGCCATAACCGTACAGACGAGGAGAACAATGGTGTCACAACGTGCCATAACCGTACAGACGAGAACAACGGTGTCACAACGTGCCGTAACCATACAGACGAGGAGAACAACGGTGTCACAACGTGCCGTAACCGTACAGACAAGAACGGTGTCACAACGTGCCGTAACAGTTCAGACGAGAACGGTGTCACAATGTGCCGTAACCGTACAGACAAGGAGAATAACAGTGTCACAACGTGCCGTAACCGTACAGACGAGGAGAACAACGGTGTCACAATGTGCCGTAACCGTACAGACAAGGAGAATAACGGTGTCACAACGTGCCATAACCGTACAGACGAGGAGAACAATGGTGTCACAACGTGCCATAACCGTACAGACGAGGAGAACAACGGTGTCACAACGTGCCATAACCGTACAGACGAGAACAACGGTGTCACAACGTGCCGTAACCATACAGACGAGGAGAACAACGGTGTCACAACGTGCCGTAACCGTACAGACAAGAACGGTGTCACAACGTGCCGTAACAGTTCAGACGAGAACGGTGTCACAATGTGCCGCAACCGTACAGACGAGAAGAACAACGGTGTCACAACGTGCCGTAACCGTACAGACGAGGAGAACAACGGTGTCACAACGTGCCATAACCGTACAGACGAGGAGAACAACGGTGTCACAACGTGCCGTAACCGTACAGACGAGAACGG
Organism: Phyllobates terribilis; assembly: GCF_046119375.1. NCBI lineage: Eukaryota > Metazoa > Chordata > Amphibia > Anura > Dendrobatidae > Phyllobates > Phyllobates terribilis. Next base: position 646,788,484 of record NW_027362763.1, on the reverse strand, counting down.
TGTCACAACGTGCCGTAACCGTACAGACGAGAACGGTGTCACAATGTGCCGCAACTGTACAGACGAGAAGAACAACGGTGTCACAATGTGCCGTAACCGTTCAGACGAGAACGGTGTCACAATGTGCCGCAACCGTACAGACAAGGAGAATAACAGTGTCACAACGTGCCGTAACCGTACAGACGAGGAGAACAACGGTGTCACAATGTGCCGTAACCGTACAGACAAGGAGAATAACGGTGTCACAACGTGCCATAACCGTACAGACGAGGAGAACAATGGTGTCACAACGTGCCATAACCGTACAGACGAGAACAACGGTGTCACAACGTGCCGTAACCATACAGACGAGGAGAACAACGGTGTCACAACGTGCCGTAACCGTACAGACAAGAACGGTGTCACAACGTGCCGTAACAGTTCAGACGAGAACGGTGTCACAATGTGCCGCAACCGTACAGACGAGAAGAACAACGGTGTCACAACGTGCTGTAACCGTACAGACGAGGAGAACAACGGTGTCACAACGTGCCGTAACCGTACAGACGAGGAGAACAACGGTGTCACAACGTGCCGTAACCGTACAGACAAGAACGGTGTCACAACGTGCCGTAACAGTTCAGACGAGAACGGTGTCACAATGTGCCGCAACCGTACAGACGAGAAGAACAACGGTGTCACAACGTGCCGTAACCGTACAGACGAGGAGAACAACGGTGTCACAACGTGCCATAACCGTACAGACGAGGAGAACAACGGTGTCACAACGTGCCGTAACCGTACAGACGAGAACGGTGTCACAACGTGCCGTAACCGTACAGACAAGAACGGTGTCACAACGTGCCGTAACCGTACAGACGAGAAGAACAACGGTGTCACAATGTGCCGTAACCGTTCAGACGAGAACGGTGTCACAATGTGCCGCAACCGTACAGACGAGAAGAACAACGGTGTCACAACGTGCTGTAACCGTACAGACGAGGAGAACAACGGTGTCACAACGTGCCGTAACCGTACAGACGAGGAGAATAACGGTGTCACAACGTGCCGCAACCGTACAGACGAGAAGAACAACGGTGTCACAATGTGCCGTAACCGTTCAGACGAGAACGGTGTCACAACGTGCCGTAACCGTACAGACAAGGAGAATAACGGTGTCACAACGTGCCGTAACCGTACAGACGAGAAGAACAACGGTGTCACAACGTGCCATAACCGTACAGACGAGGAGAACAACGGTGTCACAACGTGCCGTAACCGTACAGACGAGGAGAACAACGGTGTCACAACGTGCCGTAACCGTACAGACGAGGAGAACAACGGTGTCACAATGTGCCGTAACCGTACAGACAAGGAGAATAACGGTGTCACAACGTGCCATAACCGTACAGACGAGGAGAATAACGGTGTCACAACGTGCTGTAACCGTACAGACAAGGAGAATAACGGTGTCACAACGTGCCGTAACCGTACAGACGAGAAGAACAACGGTGTCACAACGTGCCATAACCGTACAGACGAGGAGAACAACGGTGTCACAACGTGCCGTAACCGTACAGACAAGGAGAATAACGGTGTCACAACGTGCCGTAACCGTACAGACGAGAAGAACAACGGTGTCACAACGTGCCGTAACCGTACAGACGAGGAGAACAACGGTGTCACAACGTGCCGTAACCGTACAGACAAGGAGAATAACGGTGTCACAACGTGCCGTAACCGTACAGACGAGGAGAACAACGGTGTCACAACGTGCCGTAACCGTACAGACGAGGAGAACAACGGTGTCACAACGTGCCGTAACCGTACAGACGAGGTGAACAACGGTGTCACAACGTGCCGTAACCGTACAGACAAGGAGAATAACGGTGTCACAACGTGCCATAACCGTACAGACGAGGAGAATAACGGTGTCACAACGTGCCATAACCGTACAGACGAGGAGAACAACGGTGTCACAACGTGCCGTGCCAATGAGGACTTTTGAAGGACACCGTCCCACGAGTTGAGGAGCGCAATGGCTTTTTGTGCTGAGTTTTGCATCGCCCGGGTCGGGGTGACGGCCGCTTTCACCTCTTATTTCCCTTCATGGTTGCGGCAGCTGAAAATCACAGTTGCGGTTTTTCGATTTTTTTCTCGCCGCTGTTTACAGATGGAGGTAATTCATTCTGTATCGGACTTTCCAGCCGAGGAGATGCCACGTGTGGATTGGGAGAGAGGGGCCGTCTGTATTTTGTGTCCTCTCAGGGGCCGGAGCTGCGCTCGCCCGATCCTCTGTGCTACATGCAGCAACGACGCAGAACTGAGGTGCGCAGCAGCACAAACCTGTCGGCTGTGACTTCACCTTCACTGGAGAACGGTCATGTCTGGCACCAAGGTCTTCAGCAGACCCCTGTCTGTGATGGTAACTCATTGGCGAGTTGCGGGGGCACCAATAGGCGGTTAGAAAAGCGCGCCCCCCTGGACCCTGTAAATGCCGCAGTCACATATTTATGGCGGTTTTTAATGTGTTAACAGTTGGGGTTGGAGCCCTGCGCTGCAGAAGCCGGCACAGATGAAGGTTCAGCTCCTGAGCCCGCATCTGAGAACGGGCGCCGCCATATGGCACAGCATGGGTTAATGTGCATAGCTATCAAGGAGGGACCTGCGGCCAATCACAGGAAGGAGAAGACACAGGATCCAGGGATCTTACTCTGTTGCTGCAGGGAACGCCAGATTGTCGGCCATGTTGGACACTTTCATTCCCCTCTCATCAGGATCAGACAGGAAGCCGACACAGAAGTCCTGCAAGGAGAAGAAAGCATGTTACACTATAGGAGGATACCCCAAATATACAGCACAGGAGGATATCGCCTGACCCCTATACACTGGAGGAGGATATCGCCTGACCCCTATACACTGGAGGAGGATATCGCCTGATCCCTATACACTGGAGGAGGATATAGCCTGATCCCTATACACTGCACTGACAGCACTGAGGAGGATATAGCCTGATCCCTATACACTGGACTGACAGCACAGGAGGATATAGCCTGATCCCTATACACTGCACTGACAGCACTGAGGAGGATATAGCCTGATCCCTATACACTGGACTGACAGCACTGAGGAGGATATCGCCTGATCCCTATACACTGGAGGAGGATATCGCCTGATCCCTATACACTGGAGGAGGATATCGCCTGACCCCTATACACTGGAGGAGGATAACGCCTGACCCCTATACACTGGAGGAGGATATAGCCTGATCCCTATACACTGGACTGACAGCACTGAGGAGGATATAGCCTGATTCCTATACACTGGACTGACAGCACTGGAGGAGGATATAGCCTGATCCCTATATACTGGACTGACAGCACAGGAGGATATAGCCTGATCCCTATACACTGGACTGACAGCACTGAGGAGGATATAGCCTGATCCCTATACACTGGACTGACAGCACTGAGGAGGATATAGCCTGATCCCTATACACTGGACTGACAGCACTGAGGAGGATATAGCCTGATCCCTATACACTGGAGGAGGATATAGCCTGATCCCTATACACTGGACTGACAGCACTGAGGAGGATATCGCCTGATCCCTATACACTGGAGGAGGATATAGCCTGATCCCTATACACTGGACTGACAGCACTGAGGAGCATAAAGCCTGATCCCTATACACTGGACTGACAGCACTGAGGAGGATATAGCCTGATCCCTATACACTGGAGGAGGATATAGCCTGATCCCTATACACTGGACTGACAGCACTGAGGAGGATATAGCCTGATCCTTATACACTGGACTGACAGCACTGAGGAGGATATAGCCTGATCCCTATACACTGGACTGACAGCACTGAGGAGGATATAGCCTGATCCCTATACACTGGAGGAGGATATAGCCTGATCCCTATACACTGGACTGACAGCACTGAGGAGGATATAGCCTGATCCCTATACACTGGAGGAGGATATAGCCTGATCCCTATACACTGGACTGACAGCACTGAGGAGGATATAGCCTGATCCCTATACACTGGACTGACAGCACTGGAGGAGGATATAGCCTGATCCCTATAAACTGGAGGAGGATATAGCCTGATCCCTATACACTGGACTGACAGCACTGAGGAGGATATAGCCTGATCCCTATACACTGGACTGACAGCACAGGAGGAGGATATAGCCTGATCCCTATACACTGGACTGACAGCACTGAGGAGCATAAAGCCTGATCCCTATACACTGGACTGACAGCACTGAGGAGGATATAGCCTGATCCCTATACACTGGACTGACAGCACAGGAGGAGGATATAGCCTGATCCCTATACACTGGACTGACAGCACAGGAGGAGGATATAGCCTGATCCCTATACACTGGACTGACAGCACAGGAGGAGGATATAGCCTGATCCCTATACACTGGACTGACAGCACTGAGGAGGATATAGCCTGATCCCTATACACTGGACTGACAGCACAGGAGGATATAGCCTGATCCCTATACACTGGACTGACAGCACTGGAGGAGGATATAGCCTGATCCCTATACACTGGACTGACAGCACTGGAGGAGGATATAGCCTGATCCCTATACACTGGACTGACAGCACTGGAGGAGGATATAGCCTGATCCCTATACACTGGACTGACAGCACTGGAGGAGGATATAGCCTGATCCCTATACACTGGACTGACAGCACAGGAGGATATAGCCTGATCCCTATATACTGGAGGAGGATATCGCCTGATCCCTATACACTGGAGGAGGATATAGCCTGATCCCTATACACCGGACTGACAGCACTGAGGAGGATATAGCCTGATCCCTATACACTGGACTGACAGCACAGGAGGATATAACCTGTTCCCTATACACTGGACTGACAGCACAGGAGGAGGATATAGCCTGATCCCTACACACTGGACTGACAGCACAGGAGGATATAGCCTGATCCCTATACACTGGACTGACAGCACAGGAGGATATAGCCTGATCCCTATACACTGGACTGACAGCACTGAGGAGGATATAGCCTGATCCCTATACACTGGACTGACAGCACTGAGGAAGATATAGCCTGATCCCTATACACTGGACTGACAGCACTGGAGGAGGATATAGCCTGATCCCTATACACTGGACTGACAGCACTGAGGAGGATATAGCCTGATCCCTATACACTGGACTGACAACACTGAGGAGGATATAGCCTGATCCCTATACACTGGACTGACTGCACTGGAGGAGGATATAGCCTGATCCCTATACACTGGACTGACAGCACAGGAGGATATAGCCTGATCCCTATATACTGGAGGAGGATATAGCCTGATCCCTATACACTGGACTGACAGCACAGGAGGATATAACCTGTTACCTATACACTGGACTGACAGCACAGGAGGAGGATATAGCCTGATCCCTACACACTGGACTGACAGCACAGGAGGATATAGCCTGATCCCTATACACTGGACTGACAGCACAGGAGGATATAGCCTGATCCCTATACACTGGACTGACAGCACTGAGGAGGATATAGCCTGATCCCTATACACTGGACTGACAGCACTGAGGAGGATATAGCCTGATCCCTATACACTGGACTGACAGCACTGAGGAGGATATAGCCTGATCCCTATACACTGGAGGAGGATATAGACTGATCCCTATACACTGGAGGAGGATATAGCCTGATCCCTATACACTGCACTGACAGCACTGAGGAGGATATAGCCTGATCCCTATACACTGGACTGACAGCACTGAGGAGGATATAGCCTGATCCCTATACACTGGACTGACAGCACTGAGGAGGATATAGCCTGATCCCTATACACTGGACTGACAGCACTGAGGAGGATATAGCCTGATCCCTATACACTGGACTGACAGCACAGGAGGATATAGCCTGATCCCTATACACTGGACTGACAGCACAGGAGGATATAGCCTGATACCTATACACTGGACTGACAGCACTGGAGGAGGATATAGCCTGATCCCTATACACTGGACTGACAGCACTGGAGGAGGATATAGCCTGATCCCTATACACTGGACTGACAGCACTGGAGGAGGATATAGCCTGATCCCTATACACTGGACTGAAAGCACTGAGGAGGATATAGCCTGATCCCTATACACTGGACTGACAACACTGAGGAGGATATAGCCTGATCCCTATACACTGGACTGACTGCACTGGAGGAGGATATAGCCTGATCCCTATACACTGGACTGACAGCACAGGAGGATATAGCCTTATCCCTATATACTGGAGGAGGATATCGCCTGATCCCTATACACTGGAGGAGGATATGGCCTGATCCCTATACACCGGACTGACAGCACTGAGGAGGATATAGCCTGATCCCTATACACTGGACTGACAGCACAGGAGGATATAACCTGTTCCCTATACACTGGACTGACAGCACAGGAGGAGGATATAGCCTGATCCCTACACACTGGACTGACAGCACAGGAGGATATAGCCTGATCCCCTATACACTGGACTGACAGCACTGGAGGAGGATATAGCCTGATCCCTATACACTGGACTGACAGCACTGGAGGAGGATATAGCCTGATCCCTATACACTGGACTGACAGCACAGGAGGATATAGCCTGATCCCTATACACTGGACTGACAGCACTGGAGGAGGATATAGCCTGATCCCTATACACTGGACTGACAGCACTGGAGGGGGATATAGCCTGATCCCTATACACTGGACTGACAGCACTGGAGGAGGATATAGCCTGATCCCTATACACTGGACTGACAGCACAGGAGGATATAGCCTGATCCCTATACACTGGACTGACAGCACTGAGGAGGATATAGCCTGATCCCTATACACTGGACTGACAGCACAGGAGGATATAGCCTGATCCCTATACACTGGACTGACAGCACTGAGGAGGATATAGCCTGATCCCTATACACTGGACTGACAGCACTGAGGAGGATATAGCCTGATCCCTACACACTGGAGGAGGATATAGACTGATCCCTATACACTGGAGGAGGATATAGCCTGATCCCTATATACTGGACTGACAGCACTGAGGAGGATATAGCCTGATCCCTATACACTGGACTGACAGCACAGGAGGATATAGCCTGATCCCTATACACTGGAGGAGGATATAGCCTGATCCCTATACACTGGACTGACGGCACTGAGGAGGATATAGCCTGATCCCTATACACTGGACTGACAGCACTGAGGAGGATATAGCCTGATCCCTATACACTGGACTGACAGCACTGAGGTGGATGTAGCCTGATCCCTATACACTGGAGGAGAGCTCACCCACAAAAATAAAGTACATAATGTATCAACAGAGTGCAAGAGAGGAGGCTAGCCCAGTCCACATCTACAAGACACAGGGCACAGGAGGCTAGCCCAGACTATAGGAGACAGGGCACAGGAGGCTAGCCCAGACTATAGGAGACAGGGCACAGGAGGCTAGCCCAGACTATAGGAGACAGGGCACAGGAGGCTAGCCCAGACTATAGGAGACAGGGCACAGGAGGCTAGCCCAGACTATAGGAGACAGGGCACAGGAGGCTAGCCCAGACTATAGGAGACAGGGCACAGGAGGCTAGCCTAGACTATAGGAGACAGGGCACAGGAGGCTAGCCCAGTCCACGTCTACAGAGGACTCGGCACGGGAGGCTAGCCCAGTCCACGTCTACAGAGGACTCGGCACGGGAGGCTAGCCCAGTCCACGTCTACAGAGGACTCGGCACGGGAGGCTAGCCCAGTCCACGTCTACAGAGGACTCGGCACGGGAGGCTAGCCCAGTCCACGTCTACAGAGGACTCGGCACGGGAGGCTAGCCCAGTCCACGTCTACAGAGGACTCGGCACGGGAGGCTAGCCCAGTCCACGTCTACAGAGGACTCGGCACGGGAGGCTAGCCCAGTCCACGTCTACAGAGGACTCGGCACGGGAGGCTAGCCCAGTCCACGTCTACAGAGGACTCGGCACGGGAGGCTAGCCCAGTCCACGTCTACAGAGGACTCGGCACGGGAGGCTAGCCCAGTCCACGTCTACAGAGGACTCGGCACGGGAGGCTAGCCCAGTCCACGTCTAGAGGACTCCGCACGGGAGGCTAGCCCAGTCCACGTCTACAGAGGACTCCGCACGGGAGGCTAGCCCAGTCCACGTCTACAGAGGACTCCGCACGGGAGGCTAGCCCAGTCCACGTCTACAGAGGACTCCGCACAGGAGGCTAGCCCAGTCCACGTCTACAGAGGACTCCGCACAGGCTAGCCCAGTCCACGTCTACAGAGGACTCCGCACAGGAGGCTAGCCCAGTCCACGTCTACAGAGGACTCCGCACAGGAGGCTAGCCCAGTCCACGTCTACAGAGGAGTCAGCACAGGAGGCTAGCCCAGTCCAAATCTACAAGACACATGGCACAGAAGACTAGCCCAGTCTATAGGAGACAGGGCACAGGAAGCTAGTCCCAGTCCATGTCTACAGCACACAAGATGCAGGAGGCTAGTCCAGTCCACATCTACAGAGGAGTCAGCCCAGGAGGCTAGCCCAGTCTACATCTACAAAGGAGTCAGCACACGAGGCTAGCCCAGTCCACATCTACAGAGGAATCAGCACAGGAGGCTAGCCCAGTCCACGTCTACAGAGGAGTCAGCACAGGAGGCTAGCCCAGTGAGTCATGAAAATAGAGAAAAATCTTTAAATGAGAAGGTGTCCAAACTTTTGGTCTGTAGTGTGTGTGTGTGTGTGTGTGTGTGTGTGTGTGTGTGTGTGTGTGTGTGTGTGTGTGTGTGTGTATATATATATGTATATACACACACACACCTCAAAAAAATAAAGGGAACACTTAAACAACAGAATATAACTCCAAGTAAATGAAACTTCTGTGAAATCTAACTGTCCACTTAGGAAGCAACACTGATTGACAATCAATGTCACCTGCTGCTGTGCAAATGGAATAGACAATAGATGGAAATTATTGGCAATTATCAAGACCCCCTCAATAAAGGAGTGGTTCTGCAGGTGGGGACCACAGACCACATCTCAGTAGCAATGCTTTCTGGCTGATGTTTTGGTCACTTTTGAATGTTGGTTGTGCTTTCACACTCGTGGTAGCATGAGACGGACTCTACAACCCACAGAAGTTGCTCAGGTAGTGCAGCTCATCCAGTATGGCACATCAATGCGAGCTGTGGCAAGAAGGTTTGCTGTGTCTGTCAGCGTAGTGTCCAGAGGCAGGAGGCGCTACCAGGAGACAGGCCAGTACACCAGGAGACGTGGGGGGGGGGGATCGTAGGAGGGCAACAACCCAAAGCATCAGCCAGAAAGCATTGCTACTGAGATGTGGTCTGTGGTCCCCACCTGCAGAACCACTCCTTTATTGAGGGGGTCTTGATAATTGCCAATAATTTCCATCTATTGTCTATTCCATTTGCACAGCGGCAGGTGACATTGATTGTCAATCCGTGTTGCTTCCTAAGTGGACAGTTTGATTTCACAGAAGTTTCATTTACTTGGAGTTATATTCTGTTGTATAAGTGTTCCCTCTATTTTTTTTGAGCAGTGTGTGTGTGTGTGTGTGTGTGTGTGTGTGTGTATATATATATATACACATACACACACACACACACACATACAAACACACACAGTACAGACCACCTTCTCATTTAAAGATTTTTCTGTATTTTCTTGACTATGAAAATTGTACATTCACACTGAAGGCATCAAAACTATGAATTACCACATGTGGAATTATATACTTAACAAAAAAGTGTGAAACAACTGAAAATATGTCTTATATTCTAGGCTCTTCACAGTAGCCCCCTTTTGCATTGATGACTGCTTTGCACACTCTTGGCATTCTCTTGATGTGCTTCAAGAGGTAGTCACCGGAAATGGTCTTCCAACAATCTTGAAGGAGTTCCCAGAGATGCTTAGCACTTGTTGGCCCTTTTGCCTTCACTCTGCGGTCCAGCTCACCCCAAACCATCTCGATTGGGTTCAGGTCTTGTGTCTGTGGAGGCCAGGTCATCTGGCGTAGCACCCCATCACTCTCCTTCTTGGTCAAATAGCCCTTACTCAGCCTGGAGGTGTGTTTGGAGTCATTGTCCTGTTGAAAAATAAATGATGGTCCAACTAAACGCAAACCGGATGGAATAGCATGCCACTGCAAGATGCTGTGGTAGCCATGCTGGTTCAGTATGCCTTCAATTTTGAATAAATCCCCAACAGTGTCACCAGCAAAGCCCCCCACACCATCAAACCTCCTCCTCCATGCTTCACGGTGGGAACCAGGCATGTAGAGTCCATCCGTTCACCTTTTCTGCGTCGCACAAAGACACGGTGGTTGGAACCAAAGATCTCAAATTTGGACTCATCAGACCAAAGCACAGATTTCCACTGGTCTAATGTTTGGGCTAAAGAACACAAGGAATGGACAAGTCTCTTCTGCTTGTTGCCTGTCCTTAGCAGTGGTTTCCTAGCAGCTATTTTACCATGAAGGCCTGCTGCACAAAGTCTCCTCTTAACAGTTGTTGTAGAGATGTGTCTGCTGCTAGAACTCTGTGTGGCATTGATCTGGTCTCTAATCTGAGCTGCTGTTAACCTGTGATTTCTGAGGCTGGTGACTCGGATAAACTTATCCTCAGAAGCAGAGGTGACTCTTGGTCTTCCTTTCCTGGGGCGGTCCTCATGTGAGCCAGTTTCTTTGTAGCGCTTGATGGTTTTTGCAACTGCACTTAGGGACACTTTTAAAGTTTGCCCAATTTTTCGCACTGACTGACCTTCATTTCTTAAAGTAATGATGGCCAGTCATTTTTCTTTACTTAGCTGCTTTTTTCTTGCCATAATACAAATTCTAACAGTCTATTTAGTAGGACTATCAGCTGTGTATCCACCAGACTTCTGCACAACACAACTGATGATCCCAACCCCATTTATAAGGCAAGAAATCCTACTTATTAAACCTGACAAAGCACACCTGTGAAGTGAAGACCATTTCCGGTGACTACTTCTTGAAGCTCATCAAGAGAAAGCCAAGAGTGTTCAAAGCAGTCATCAAAGCAAAAGGTGGCTACTGTGAAGAACCTAGAATATAAGACATATTTTCAGTGGTTTCACACTTTTTTGTTAAGTATATAATTCCACATGTGGTAATTCATAGTTTTGATGCCTTCAGTGTGAATGTACAATTTTCATAGTCATGAAAATACAGAAAAATCTTTAAATGACAAGGTGTGTCCAAACTTTTGGTCTGTAATATATACATATATTGCGGGGGGAAGTGGTAGCGATGGAGGAGCGGGGCACAGGAGGCAGTAGCCGCCTGCTGCAGCCTACACAGTCCCCGCTGTTAAAGAAAACGAATATTCACTGCTCCCCATGGGCGTGGGGAGCACTGAATGTTCATGCTCCTTAATAGCGGCACACAGTGTATCCACAGTGCGGCTCCTGCTGCTGCCGGGCGATTGCTTGTGCCCGATGTTAAAGGCCATGAATGTTCACCCTCTCTCCATGCCCATATATATATACAGCTCTGGCAAAAACTAAGAGACCACTGCAAAACTTTCATTTGCTCTGATTTGTCTCTTTCTAGGTATATTTTTGAGTAAAATGTACATTGCTGTTTTATTCTATAAACTTCTGACAAGTCTCCGATATTCAAAGCTAAAAATTTTGTATTTATTTGCAGCAAATGAGAAATCGTCAAAATAATAAAAAAGAAACAGAGAAGCGGAGAAACAGAGATCAGAGAAACAAAGAAGCAGAGAAACAGAGAAGCAGAGAAACAGAGAAGCAGAGATCAGAGAAGCAGAGATCAGAGAAGCAAAGAAGCAGAGAAACAGAGAAGCAGAGAAACAGAGAAGCAGAGATCAGAGAAGCAAAGAAGCAGAGAAACAGAGAAGCAGAGATACAGAGAAGCAGAGAAACAGAGAAGCAGAGAAACAGAGAAGCAGAGAAACAGAAGCAGAGATCAGAGAAGCAAAGAAGCAGAGAAACAGAGAAGAAGAGAAACAGAGAAGCAGAGAAACAGAGAAGCAGAGAAACAGAGAAGCAGAGAAACAGAGAAGAAGAGAAACAGAGAAGAAGAGAAACAGAGAAGAAGAGAAACAGAAGCAGAGATCAGAGAAGCAAAGAAGCAGAGAAACAGAGAAGAAGAGAAACAGAGAAGCAGAGAAACAGAGAAGCAGAGAAACAGAGAAGCAGAGAAACAGAGAAGAAGAGAAACAGAGAAGAAGAGAAACAGAGAAGAAGAGAAACAGAAGCAGAGATCAGAGAAGCAGAGATCAGAGAAGCAAAGAAGCAGAGAAACAGAAGAAGAGAAACAGAGAAGCAGAGATAAGAGAAGCAAAGAAGCAGAGAAGCAAAGAAGCAGAGATCAGAGAAACAGAGGAGAGAAGCAGAGAAGCAGAGAAACAGAGAAGCAGAGAAACAGAGAAGCAGAGAAACAGAGAAGCAGAGAAGCAGAGAAACAGAGAAGCAGAGAAACAGAGAAGCAAAGAAACAGAGAAGCAGAGATACAGAGAAGCAGAGATCAGAGAAGCAGAGATACAGAGAAGCAGAGATACAGAGAAGCAGAGATACAGAGAAGCAAAGATCAGAGAAGCAGAGATCAGAGAAGCAGAGATCAGAGAAGCAGAGATACAGAGAAGCAGAGATACAGAGAAGCAGAGATACAGAGAAGCAGAGATACAGAGAAGCAGAGATACAGAGAAGCAGAGATACAGAGAAGCAGAGATACAGAGAAGCAGAGATACAGAGATGCAGAGATACAGAGATGCAGAGAAGCAGAGATACAGAGAAGCAGAGATACAGAGAAGCAGAGATACAGAGAAGCAGAGATACAGAGAAGCAGAGATACAGAGATCAGAGAAGCAAAGATCAGAGAAGCAAAGATCAGAGAAGCAGAGATACAGAGAAGCAGAGATCAGAGAAGCAGAGATCAGAGAAGCAGAGATACAGAGAAGCAGAGATACAGAGAAGCAGAGATACAGAGAAGCAGAGATCAGAGAAGCAGAGATACAGAGAAGCAGAGATACAGAGAAGCAGAGATACAGAGAAGCAGAGATACAGAGAAGCAGAGATACAGAGAAGCAGAGATACAGAGAAGCAGAGATACAGAGATCAGAGAAGCAGAGATACAGAGATCAGAGAAGCAGAGATACAGAGATCAGAGAAGCAGAGATCAGAGAAGCAGAGATACAGAGAAGCAGAGATACAGAGAAGCAGAGATACAGAGAAGCAGAGATACAGAGAAGCAGAGATACAGAGAAGCAGAGATACAGAGAAGCAGAGATACAGAGAAGCAGAGATACAGAGATCAGAGAAGCAGAGATACAGAGAAGCAGAGATACAGAGAAGCAGAGATCAGAGAAGCAGAGATACAGAGAAGCAGAGAAGCAGAGATACAGAGAAGCAGAGATCAGAGAAGCAGAGATACAGAGAAGCAGAGATCAGAGAAGCAGAGATACAGAGAAGCAGAGATACAGAGAAGCAGAGATACAGAGAAGCAGAGATACAGAGATCAGAGATACAGAGAAGCAGAGATCAGAGAAGCAGAGATCAGAGAAGCAGAGATCAGAGAAGCAGAGATCAGAGAAGCAGAGATCAGAGAAGCAGAGATACAGAGAAGCAGAGATACAGAGATCAGAGAAGCAGAGATCAGAGAAGCAGAGATACAGAGATCAGAGATACAGAGATCAGAGAAGCAGAGATCAGAGAAGCAGAGATCAGAGAAGCAGAGATACAGAGATCAGAGAAGCAGAGATCAGAGAAGCAGAGATCAGAGAAGCAGAGATCAGAGAAGCAGAGATGCAGAGATCAGAGAAGCAGAGATCAGAGAAGCAGAGATACAGAGATCAGAGAAGCAGAGATCAGAGAAGCAGAGATCAGAGAAGCAGAGATCAGAGAAGCAGAGATCAGAGAAGCAGAGATCAGAGAAGCAGAGATCAGAGAAGCAGAGATCAGAGAGCCAGTGCTTCCAGACCTCAAATAATGCAGAGAAAACAAGTTCTTATTCATTTAGAAACAGCAATCCTCCTGTTATAACTCAGGAAGAGTTCAGACATCAATATTTGGTGGAATAACCATGATTGTTATTCGCAGCTTTCATGCGTCTTGGCTGCTTTCCACCAGTCTTTCACACGCTTTTGGGTGACCTTAAGCCACTCCTGGCACATAAATGTAAGCAGTTCTTCTGTGTTTGATGGCTTGTGACTATCCATATTCCTCTTGATTACATTCCAGAGGTTTTCAATGGGGTTCAGGTCCGGAGATTGGGCGGCCATGACAGGGTCTTGATGCTCCTTCATCCACACATTGATTGACCTAGCTGTGTGGCATGGGGCGTTGTCCTCAGAGTTGGGGACCATTGCCTGAGCAGAAGGAAGCAAGTGTTTTTCCAGGATAACCTTGTACGCGGCTTGATTCTTAAGTCCTTCACAAAGATTAACCCGCCCAATTCCAGCCTTGCTGAAGCATCCCCAGATCATCACCGATCCTCCACCAAATTTCACAATGGGTGCAGACACTGAGGCTTGTATGCCTCTCCAGGTCTCCGTCTAACCATTAGACGACCAGGTGTTGGGCAAAGCTGAAAATTAGACTCATCAGAGAAGATTACCTTACTCCAGTCCTCCATGGTCCAATCCTTCTGGTCTTTGGCCATCTTCAGCCTGGCTCTCCTTTGCTTCTCATTGATGAAAGGCTTTTCTCTAGCTTTACATGACTTGAGGCCTCTAGGAGCCGGTTACCAACTGTTCTTGCCGTGCTCTTCACCCCAGCTGCCATTCCTTTTGTAGGTCACTTGAGGTCATCCTGCGGTTGCTGAGTGACATTGGAATAAGATGACGGTCATCCCGGTCAGTGGAGAGTCCCTCTCGCCCTCTGCTGGTCTGTAGCTTTGTTGTCCCCAATGTCCGCTGCTTGACCTTGTTGTAATGGGCCGCCGTCTTCAAAATTTTAAGGATGGAGACAACATGATGCTCCCTGTATCCCTCTGCTTAGAATTGAGCCCTTCTTTTCCTCACTCGAGACTTTTCTTTCCACCTCCTTTGGCATGGTTACAAGTTATTTTTTCATTCAAGTTACTCTTGGGCTAGTCCCAGCACTTGTTTTGCCATCCAGCTTGTCCTATTGCAAGAGGATTGTGAAGAGCACAGCAGGGTTTTTTATACTTTCCCTCGATACATAAGATTTGGTTCAGGTGATCACCGAATCAGAAGCACATTAAGTAGAAGGAGGTGGACGGTGGGTGGAAATCAACTGATACTGGAAGGAATGGCGGCCAGACATGTAGAGAAAACTCTGCAGTGGTCGCTTCACTTTTGCCAGAGCTATGTGTGTGTCTATAATTAACATTGAGAGATAGAATATCCAAAAACAAATCAAGAAAATCACATTGTATAAATTAGATCATTTTTTTTGCATTTTGCAGTGAGAAATAAGTATTTGATCCCTCTGGCAAACAACACTTAATACTTGGTGGCAAAACCCTTGTTGGCAGCACAGCAGTCAGATGTTGTTTGTAGTTGATGATGAGGGTTGCGCACATGTCAGGAGGAGTTTTGGTCCACTCCTCTTTGCAGATCATCTCTAAATCATTCAGATTTTGAGGCTGTCGCTTGGCAACTCGGAGCTCAACTCCCTCCATAAGTTTTCTATGGGATTAAGATCTGGAGACCGGCTAGGCCACTCCATGACCTTACTGTGCTTCTTTTTGAGCTGTTCCTTTGTTGCCTTGGCTGTATGTTTTGGGTCATTGTCTTGCTGGAAGACCCAGCCACGACCCATCTTCAATGCTGAGGGAAGGAGGTTGTTGGCCAAAATCTCACGACACATACCACCACCCATCTTCCCTTCAGTACAGTGCAGTAGTCATGTCCCCTTTGCAGAAATGTTTCCCCCACCATGCTTCCCGGGTGGGACGATGTTCTTAGGGTTGTACTCATCCTTCTTCTTCGTCCAAACACGGCGAGTTGAGTTAACGCCAAAGAGCTACATTTTTGTCTCATCTGACCACAACACCTTCTCCCAATAACTCACAGAATCATCCAGGTGTTCATTGGCAAACTTTAGACGGGCCTGCACATGTGCCTTCATGAGCAGGGGGACCTTGCGGGCACTGCAGGATTTTAAACCTTTAAGGTGTAATGTGTTACCAATGGTTTTCTTGGTGACTGTGGTCCCAGCTGCCTGGAGATCATTAACAAGTTGCCCCTGTGTAGTTTTAGGCTGATCTCTCACCTTCCTCATGATCAAGGATACCCCACGAGGTGAGATTTTGCATGGTGCCCCAGATCGATGTCGATTGACAGTCATTTTGTATTTCTTCCATTTTCTTACTATTGCACCAGCAGTTGTCTCCTTCTCACCCAGCGTCTTACCTATAGTTTTGTAGCCTATTCCTGCTTTGTGCAGGTCTATGATCTTGTCCCTGACGTCCTTAGAAAGCTCTTTGGTCTTGCCCATGTTGTAGAGGTTAGAGTCTGACTGATTGAGTCTGTGGACAGGAGTCTTTTATACAGATGACTATGTAAGACAGCGGTCTGTAATGCAGGTAACGAGTTGATTAGGAGCGTCTAACTGCTCTGTAGGAGCCAGAACTCATAATGGTTTGTAGGGGATCAAATACTTATTTCTCACCGCAAAAAGCAAAAAAAAATTATCTAATTTTTACAATGTGATTTTATTTATTTTTTTGGATATTCTATCTCTCAATGTTAAAATAAACCTACCCTTAAAATTATAGACTGTTCATGTCTTTGTCAGTGGGCAAACTTACAAAAACAGCAAGGGATCAAATTGGCACCCCTGCAATTCTGTCAGATAATACTCAGTTTCTTCCTGAAAATGATTGCAATGACAAATTCTTTGGTCTTATTCTCTTCATTTAATTTGTCTTCAATGAAAAAAACACAAAAAGAATTGTCCTAAAGCCAAATTGGATACAATTCCACACCAAACCTAAAAAAGGGGGTGGACAAACGTATTGGCACTGTTTGAAAAATCCTGTGCTGCTTCTCTAATTGGTGTAATTAACAGCACCTGTAACTTACCTGTGGCACCTAACAGGTGTTGGCAACAACTAAATCACACTTGCAGCCAGTTAACATGGATTAAAGTTGACTCAACCTCTGTCCTGTGTCCTTGTGTACCACATTGAGCATGGAGAAAAGAAAGAAGACCAAAGAACTGTCTGAGGACTTGAGAAACCAAATTGTGAGGAAGCAGAGCAATCTCAAGGCTACAAGTCCATCTCCAAAGACCTGAATGTTCCTGTGTCTTCCGTGCGCAGTGTCATCAAGAAGTGTAAAGCCCATGGCACTGTGGCTAACCTCCCTAGATGTGGACGGAAAAGAAAAATTGACGAGAGATTTCAACGCAAGATTGTGCGGATGGTGGATAAAGAACCTCGACTAACATCCAAACAAGTTCAAGCTGCCCTGCAGTCCGAGGGTACAACAGTGTCAACCCTTACTATCTGTTGACGTCTGAATGAAAAGGGACTGTATGGTAGGATACCCAGGAAGACCCCACTTCTTACCCCGAGACATAAAAAAGCCAGGCTGGAGTTTGCCAAAACTTACCTGAGAAAGCCTAAAACGTTTTGGAAGAATGTTCTCTGGTCAGATGAGACAAAAGTAGAGCTTTTTGGGAAAAAGCATCAACAGAGTGTACAGGAAAAAAAAAAGAGGCATTCAAAGAAAAGAACACGGTCCCTACAGTCAAACATGGCGGAGGTTCCCTGATGTTTTGGGGTTGCTTTGCTGCCTCTGGCACTGGACTGCTTGACCGTGTGCATGGCATTATGAAGTCTGAAGACTACAAACAAATTTTGCAGCATAATGTAGGGCCCAGTGTGAGAAAGCTGGGTCTCCCTCAGAGGTCATGGGTCTTCCAGCAGGACAATGACCCAAAACACACTTCCAAAAGCACTATAAAATGGTTTGAGAGAAAGCACTGGAGACTTCTAAGGTGGCCAGCAATGAGTCCAGACCTGAATCCCATAGAACACCTGTGGAGAGATCTCAAAATGGCAGTTTGGAGAAGGCACCCTTCAAATATCAGGGACCTGGAGCAGTTTGCCAAAGAAGAATGGTCTACAATTCCAGCAGAGCATTTTAAGAAACTCATTGATGGTTACCGGAAGCGGTTGTTCGCAGTTATTTTGGCTAAAGGTTGTGCAACTAAGTATTAGGCTGAGGGTGCCAATACTTTTGTCTGGCCCATTTTTGGAGTTTTGTGTGAAATGATCAATGATTTGATTTTTGCTTCATTCTCTTTTGTGTTTTTTCCTTGCAAGCAAATTAAATGAAGAGAATAAGACCAAAGAATTTGTGATTGCAATCATTGTCAGGAAGAAACTGAGTATTATCTGACAGAATTGCAGGGGTGCCAATACTTTTGGCCACCACTGTATATATATGACACACAGTG
This sequence comes from Phyllobates terribilis, assembly GCF_046119375.1. Lineage (NCBI taxonomy): Eukaryota > Metazoa > Chordata > Amphibia > Anura > Dendrobatidae > Phyllobates > Phyllobates terribilis. The sequence continues at coordinate 646,770,034 of NW_027362763.1, read as the reverse complement.
CAGGAAGATGGCCTCTGCTGTGTACTGTTTGAGACTGTGGGAGGCTCACCTGGGTGGAGTACTGCAGGATGCCCTTCAGTCGCTCTTGGACTCTTCTGACCAGTTCCAGTCCACTGTTGTACTTATCAGCACCGAGGAGCCGCACAGAACAGGCGAGGTCCTCACTCTGCAGAAGGCTGAACTCTGCGAAGAGGGGGGGGAACAGTAATGACAACCCATCATACAAAAACCACCACAGTGAGGATCCCTAACCTCTCACGAACTGCACACAGCAGGTTCTCACCAAGCAGAATCTGAAGAGCGTTCACGTGGAATTCCAGATTCTCGGTCTGTGACTCCAGGACATCGATCCGCTCCGAATCCTGATTATAATAACTGTACACACAGGCGTAACCGAGGACCTGCGAAACCGAGGCCATGATTATACTAGAATACCCCCCCCACACACAGGACATGTGATTATACTAGAATACCCTCCAGACCTTCACATCACACACACGACATGTGATTATACTAGAATACCCCCCAGACCTTCACATCACACACAGGACATGTGATTATACTAGAATACCCCCCAGACCTTCACATCACACACACGACATGTGATTATACTAGAATACCCCCCAGACCTTCACATCACACACAGGACATGTGATTATACTAGAATACCCCCCAGACATTCACATCACACACAGGACATGTGATTATACTGGAATACCCCCCCCCCCACACACAGGACATGTGATTATACTGGAATACCCCCCCCACACACACACACACAGGACATGTGATTATACTGGAATACCCCCCCACACACACACACAGGACATGTGATTATACTGGAATACCCCCCCCCACACACACACACAGGACATGTGATTATACTGGAATACCCCCCCCCACACACACACACACAGGACATATGATTATACTGGAATACACCCCCCCACACACACACAGGACATGTGATGATACTAGAATACCCCCCAGACCTTCACATCACACACAGGACATGTGATTATACTAGAATACCCCCCAGACCTTCACATCACACACACAGGACATGTGATTATACTAGAATACCCTCCAGACCTTCACATCACACACACAGGACATGTGATTATACTAGAATACCCTCCAGACCTTCACATCACACACAGGACATGTGATTATACTAGAATACCCCCCAGACCTTCACATCACACACACAGGACATGTGATTATACTAGAATACCCCCCAGACCTTCACATCACACACACAGGACATGTGATTATACTAGAATACCCCCCAGACCTTCACATCACACACACAGGACATGTGATTATACTAGAATACCCCCCAGACCTTCACATCACACACAGGACAGGTGATTATACTGGAATACCCCCCAGACCTTCACATCACACACAGGACATGTGATTATACTGGAATACCCCCCAGACCTTCACATCACACACAGGACATGTGATTATACTAGAATACCCTCCAGACCTTCACATCACACACAGGACATGTGATTATACTGGAATACCCCCCAGACCTTCACATCACACACAGGACATGTGATTATACTAGAATACCCCCCAGACCTTCACATCACACACACAGGACATGTGATTATACTAGAATACCCCTCAGACCTTCACATCACACACAGGACAGGTGATTATACTTGAATACCCCCCAGACCTTCACATCACACACAGGACATGTGATTATACTTGAATACCCCCCAGACCTTCACATCACACACAGGACATGTGATTATACTGGAATACCCCCCAGACCTTCACATCACACACAGGACATGTGATTATACTGGAATACCCCCCAGACCTTCACATCACACACAGGACATGTGATTATACTAGAATACTCCCCAGACCTTCACATCACACACAGGACATGTGATTATACTGGAGTAACCCCCCCCCCCACAGGACATGTGATTATACTGGAGTAACCCCTCCACACACACACACAGGACATGTGATTATACTGGAATACCCCCCCCCCACACACACACACACAGGACATGTGATTATACTTGGATACCCCCCAGACCTTCACATCACACACAGGACATGTGATTATACTGGAGTACCCCCCCCCCCCCACACACAGGACAATGTGATTATACTGGAATACCCACACACACACACAGGACATGTGATTATACTGGAATACCCACACACACACACAGGACATGTGATTATACTGGAATACCCCCCAGACCTTCACATCACACACAGGACATGTGATTATACTGGAATACCCCCCACACACACAGGACATGTGATTATACTGGAATACCCACACACACACACACAGGACATGTGATTATACTGGAATACCCCCACACACACACACAGGACATGTGATTATACTGGAGTACCCCCCTCCACACACACACAGGACATGTGATTATACTGGAGTACCCCCCAGACCTTCACATCACACACAGGACATGTGATTATACTGGAATACCCCCCCACACACACAGGACATGTGATTATACTGGAATACCCACCCACACACACAGGACATGTGATTATACTGGAATACCTACACACACAGGACATGTGATTATACTGGAATACCCCCACACACACACACAGGACATGTGATTATACTGGAATACCCCCCTTACACACACAGGACATGTGATTATACTGGAGTACCCCCCTTACACACACACACAGGACATGTGATTATACTGGAATACCCCCACACACACACACACAGGACATGTGATTATACTGGAATACCCCCCCCACACACACAGGACATGTGATTATACTGGAATACCCCCCCCCCACACACACACAGGACATGTGATTATACTGGAATACCCCCCCCCACACACACACACAGGACATGTGATGATACTAGAATACCCCCCTTACACACACAGGACATGTGATTATACTGGAGTACCCCCCTTACACACACACACAGGACATGTGATTATACTGGAATACCCCCACACACACACACACAGGACATGTGATTATACTGGAATACCCCCCCCACACACACAGGACATGTGATTATACTGGAATACCCCCCCCCCACACACACACAGGACATGTGATTATACTGGAATACCCCCCCACACACACACACACAGGACATGTGATTATACTGGAATACCCCCCCCCACACACACACACAGGACATGTGATGATACTAGAATACCCCCCAGACCTTCACATCACACACAGGACATGTGATGATACTAGAATACCCTCCAGACCTTCACATCACACACAGGACATGTGATTATACTGGAATACCCCCCAGACCTTCACATCACACACAGGACATGTGATTATACTAGAATACCCCCCAGACCTTCACATCACACACACAGGACATGTGATTATACTAGAATACCCCCCAGACCTTCACATCACACACAGGACAGGTGATTATACTAGAATACCCTCCAGACCTTCACATCACACACAGGAAATGCGATTATACTGGAATACCCCCCAGACCTTCACATCACACACAGGACATGTGATTATACTAGAATACCCCCCAGACCTTCACATCACACACACAGGACATGTGATTATACTAGAATACCCCCCAGACCTTCACATCACACACAGGACAGGTGATTATACTTGAATACCCCCCAGACCTTCACATCACACACAGGACATGTGATTATACTTGAATACCCCCCAGACCTTCACATCACACACAGGACATGTGATTATACTGGAATACCCCCCAGACCTTCACATCACACACAGGACATGTGATTATACTGGAATACCCCCCAGACCTTCACATCACACACAGGACATGTGATTATACTAGAATACCCCCCAGACCTTCACATCACACACAGGACATGTGATTATACTAGAATACCCCCCAGACCTTCACATCACACACAGGACATGTGATTATACTGGAGTAACCCCCCCCCCCCCCACACACACACACGCAGGACACGTGATTATACTGGAATACCCCCCCCCCCCACACACACACAGGACATGTGATTATACTGGAATACCCCCCAGACCTTCACATCACACACAGGACATGTGATTATACTGGAGTCCCCCCCCCCACACACACAGGACATGTGATTATACTGGAGTACCCCCCCTACACACACACAGGACATGTGATTATACTGGAATACCCACACACACACACACACAGGACATGTGATTATACTGGAATACCCACACACACACACAGGACATGTGATTATACTGGAATACCCACACACACACACAGGACATGTGATTATACTAGAATACCCCCCAGACCTTCACATCACACACAGGACATGTGATTATACTAGAATACCCCCCAGACCTTCACATCACGACATGTGATTATACTGGAATACCCCCCAGACCTTCACATCACACACAGGACATGTGATTATACTAGAATACCCCCCAGACCTTCACATCACACACAGAGACCCCTGCTTGTCAGTGACATCTCCCTGCTGGGTGTACGTGGCCTGTGCTCTTACCTTGCGGCTTATTTCCAGTACCTGGCAGGCGGTGATGAGGAGGCTCAGGGTACGTAGTGGCGGTTCTTCAGTAAGGACACACAACCGATTCCTCAGAGATGCAGCAAAATCCTCCAGAGAAATTAATGTTGTGAATAAGGGACGCATGATGGCGTTTTGACATATATGGCAGTACTAAATGACAGTATTATGTGTGTCGTTGTTTGGCTGGATTTCTATGGTAGTATTATTTCTGCACTACATAGCAGTATTATTTGAGTACTACATATCAGTGTTTCTCAGGTAATGTATGTTGATATTGTTAGAGAACAGAATCTATTTTGAGTTCGTAGTATTCATTTGGTCTCGCAACTTCTGTGTAATGGTGATCAAATAACACTGATAGGCGGGGAAGATAACATTAGTATTCACGCCCCTAAAGTTCCTATTGGCTCATGGTTCAAAAGGAACTTTTTCTTTGTCTGTGACCCTATTTAATGTACCTATATGTGTTGATAAAGCAGAAGTCCTGAGTACATTATACAAGATTGTGCTGCATTGATTTTCCCAGCATTCGTAAAAAATAATAATAATTTGGAGTTCAAAAAGCATAGAAGAGTGTGTATTTCGTTCACAGAATTTGCTGCCAGAACCCCAGATCATACATGCATTATACCATCTGGATCACAGGTAAGAATGGACCCTCCTGAAAAAATGAATTTTAAAGCGGCAGCATAAGGTCATTTGTTTATTTACTGAGAGTTGGTCTACCTCCATTCCGGGTGAGTTACTTTGCATTAAATAGTCTGTTCGAAGAACTGGGAAGAGTTACCTGTGCCTTTTTGAACTGTGTGAAATATAGTGGTACTTGGAGGATTGTTAATGTTGCTATTTGATTGTTGAGAATGATCAACTCAACAAGAAGGGTATCTTTTAGTCCATTTGCTGGATTTTTGTAGGGTTTTAAGTGGCTTTGATGACCCTCTTGTTTATGAATTATAAGGTTTTTAATGTCTTTGGTGTGTGCCTGCATATGAGAAAAATTGTGCTTGCACTGATGTAAGCTTCCAGGGAGTCGGAGTGCCTAGAGCCAGACCCGAGGAGCTTGGGAGTAAATGGATACAGATACAGTTAAAAGAAAGACGGCAAGAAGAGTGTTCAGATGATGTCAAGGCAAGAATGCTGAAAAGAATGCTGAAAAGAATGCGGAAAAGAATGCGGAAAAGGCTGAAATTGCCCCACAGGGGGTCTGGTCTGCATGTGTTCAGGCAGAAGACCATGGCTGAAGATGAGCAGTTTAAAGAATGTGGCTGAGGAAGTAATTTAGTGCGGGAAGTGGGAAAAAAACACAAAGTAAAATAGTGTTGTGTGAATGTTTTGACAATGGACTGGACAGACTGGGACAGAACCACGAGCACCTCCTCCCTATAACGGACCATGACGGTGGACATGGACAGGATCGAGAGATAGTTGTATGAATAGTGGGGCACACAGACCCAAAGCCCAATGTCCCAAATGCTCCTATAATGCATATAGCGCCACCAGGAGACAGCACTCCACATTCCCCACATTTGTCCACATGGAGTGGGGAGGAAAGTAACACAATAAGTGGGAGCTGACGGGGGAAACTCCAACAAGTGACTATGACAATGGGGGGCCATAGACTGGTTCTCCTCAGACACGAGGGACTGCCCCTCCTAAAAGACCATGACTGAGTCCTGAATGAGCAATTAGTTATGCCGAAACAGTTTACTGAAATGATAAGAAGCCCGTTCTTCAGACATCAACACGTCAGGGAGAACTGTACAGGTTATAGACCTCGAGCGAGAGAAAGATGTGACTGCACGAATCATAAGTAGCAAACGAGACAGTCAGAAGAGCATCTATAGATCTGGAGAGAATATTAGTCAGGCTCAGAGGAACAGTGCCGTAACGTCCTGCAAAGCTGAGGCCTGACAAAGCCGAGGGAACAATCCAGAACTGAAAAGACAAACCTCAGAAAAAGATGGGATGATAGGAAAATAATTTTCACATTTGTAGATAAAGTGAATGGATTATTTGGGCAGTACATATACTCAGGTAGTGTATAGCAGCATTATTTGGGTAGTACATATACTCAGGTAGTGTATAGCAGCATTATTTGGGTAGTACATCTCACTATTACTCAGGTAGTGTATAGCAGCATTATTTGGGTAGTACATATACTCAGGTAGTGTATAGCAGCATTATTTGGGTAGTACATCTCACTATTACTCAGGTAGTGTATAGCAGCATTATATGGGTAGTACATATACTCAGGTAGTGTATAGCAGCATTATTTGGGTAGTACATCTCACTATTACTCAGGTAGTGTATAGCAGCATTATTTGGGTAGTACATATACTCAGGTAGTGTATAGCAGCATTATTTGGGTAGTACATATACTCAGGTAGTGTATAGCAGCATTATTTGGGTAGTATATATCACTATTACTCAGGTAGTGTATAGCAGCATTATTTGGGTAGTACATATACTCAGGTAGTGTATAGCAGCATTATTTGGGTAGTACATATACTCAGGTAGTGTATAGCAGCATTATTTGGCAGTACATATACTCAGGTAGTATATAGCAGCATTATTTGGGCAGTACATATACTCAGGTAGTGTATAGCAGCATTATTTGGCAGTACATATACTCAGGTAGTGTATAGCAGCATTATTTGGGTAGTACATATACTCAGGTAGTATATAGCAGCATTATTTGGGCAGTACATATACTCAGGTAGTGTATAGCAGCATTATTTGGCAGTACATATACTCAGGTAGTGTATAGCAGCATTATTTGGCAGTACATATACTCAGGTAGTATATAGCAGCATTATTTGGGTAGTACATATACTCAGGTAGTGTATAGCAGCATTATTTGGCAGTACATATACTCAGGTAGTGTATAGCAGCATTATTTGGCAGTACATATACTCAGGTAGTGTATAGCAGCATTATTTGGCAGTACATATCACTATTACTCAGGTACTGAATATTCATTATTTGGGTAGTACATATACTTACTGATGTACTGTATAGTGGTATTATTTCGGCACTGTATAGCAGTATTTAGGTACTATATATCAGTATTACTCAGGTACTGTACAGTCCTGCTCCTGGTTATTGGCCCCATGAAGTGTAAGGACAGAATGTGGAAAATCTCCTGGATAAAATGAATCCAGTGAAACAGTTTTTTGTATAGAGACTCGTGTTAAATACAAAAGAGCAAATGAGAAACAATTTATAACAAAAAACAATGGGAGGGAAAAATAGAAAACCCTAAAGCCGCGGTCTCTGGTATCGGCTCCTTTACATTCATTTAGTATGGAAACACATTGTGACTCGCCTGTGGTAAATCACAAAAGAGATTCTCCTGTGATTGTCGGTGCCCATGTGACATGAATTAGCCAATGAATCAGGACTTCAGTGTTTTAAAAAGCCACATGGTAGATCCTGTTCCTTTGTCACAATGGTAAAGACAAAAGAGCTGTCTGAGGACATCAGAACTGCTATTATTAGCAAACATAAGACTTCCACAGGGTATAAGGCCACTTCCAAAGACCTTGGTGTCCCAGTTTCAACAGTGCGCAATGTTATTAAGAAGTTTGCCAAGCATGGGACCGTCAAGAACCTCCCTGGATGTGGGGGGGGGGGGATGAAATTGACAAGAGATGTCTTCAAAGGTTGGTGCAAATGGTGGAACAAACACCACATCAAACATCCAAAGACCTGTAGGCCAACGTGGAACAGTCTGAGGTCATGTGTCACGGGTGTGTCAGAAGTGACAGACAGTCGCCCTGCAGTTGGTTGCAGGAGATCTCTTCGTTTGACATTACAGACACCTTCTTAGAGGCTGTCTCTCTAGGAGCCAGCGACTACTTTCCTCTTGCTAATTAACACACTGGCCTGGGTGTATAAATACCTGCTGTCTGCTAGAGGGAGGTGCCGGTGATACACATTACCCCTTGTGAAGGCTCGGAGCAAGTGCATTACTTCATCCTCTCTGGAGCTATGAGGACGGGTGCTCATCTCTCTGAAGTCGACTAAAAGCTAAGCTATCTTCCCTTGTTTGTTCCCCCTTGTTGTCTTTAGTTGTCAGTGGGAATCGACTAGCGCTCATTCCCTAACTTCCCTACCAGGGCCAAAGACCAGGGAAACACAGGGCGAGGTTTGCGTGCGGCGATTGGTAAAGAACCAATATAGGGACGTTAGTGGAGACAGGGTGACACTGGATCAGCCTAGGAGGTCTCCTCTACCCCCTTTCCCTAGAGTCTGGGATCCCTTTCCCCCTTCCCTTCGTGTTTCACTTAGTCTTTCCTACACCTTGCGTGACATCATGGTTTCAACAAGTACCATACGCCGCACACTAAACCAAGCAGAGCTTTATGGGCAAAGGACAAGGAATAAACTATTGCCGAAGAAAAGACAGAAAAAGGAACGACTGACCTTTGCCAAAGAGTACCTTGACAAACCACAATCCTTCTGGGAAAATGTTCTGTGGAGAATTTAGAGCTTTCAGGCAATCCAAAGCAACAGTTTGTTTACAGACAGCGCAATGAAGCTTATAAGGAAAGGAACACCTTACCAACAGTTAAGCATGGTGGAAGATCCATAATGCTGTGGGGTTGCTTTGCTGCATCTGGTACTGGAGGCCTTGACCATATCACAGGAATCATGAAATCAGAGAATTATCAAGAGATTTTTAGAGCCAAATGTCCTACCCAGTGTAAGAAAACTTGGTTTGAGTCGAAGATCATGGGTCCTCCAGCAAGACAATGACCCAAAGCACACATCCAAAAGTACACAGGAATGGTTGAAAAAGAAAAAAATGGACTGTTTTATAATGACCAGCAATGAGTCCTGACCTCAATCCCATTGACAATCTTTGGGGTGAAATGAAATCTGCCATTGGGGAAAAGAACCTGCAAACATTCAAGAGCTCGGACAAACTGCAAAGGATGGTGGGAGAAAACTCCAGCCGAGAAGTGCAAGAAGCTTATAGATGGCTACAAGAAATGTGTGGAGGCCGTCAGCAATGCCAGAGGGTGGGCAACCAAGTATTAATTAGGGGGGCAACCAAGTATTAATTAGGGGGGGAACCAAGTATTAATTATGGGGGAACCAAGTATTAATTATGGGAGAACCAAGTATTAATTGGGGGGGGGACCAAGTATTAATTAGAGGGGTCTTTATTGCTGCACATGATGTTTTATTCTGTTTCTTCTTTGAAATTGCAACATGGAAGTTGAAAAACAATGTTTTATTGTTGTATTACTTTGGACACTAATTAAAAAATCCTGAGGATATAACTTTGGTACATTTCCACTTATTTCTGAAAATATTGTACAGTCTATGAAAAAAATGAAGGGGAGCCCATAATGGTGAGCAGAACTGAATAGCAGTAATATTTGGGGTACACCATGTCAATCTTACTCATGTAGTGTATAGTGGTATTATTTCAGCACGGTATAGCCGTATGATTTGGATACTGCCAGTCATTTTTGGGCACTGTACAGCTGTATGATTTTGGAAGCTTTGTGCGGTGTATGGCAGTATCAGTAATACATTAATCCCTTACTGACATCCTCAGTACATGTACGGCCCAAGTCAGAAGCGGTGTGTGCAGCAGGGTCACGGGGTGAGCTCGCCCCATACCAGTCAGGTAATGGCTGTTTGTACCCACGATTGATAACCTGTTGTCAAAGTCGGATAGTGGCATTTACTGCGTGCCGGGAAGGGGGTGCGTCATTCCATGTGCCCATCGGTACGCCCGTGACATGATCGTGTGGCGCCAATGGGTTGCCATGACAGCCGAGGGTCTCCCTGAAAGCCCCTGTGCCTGTCGTGACAGTATTCTGCTTGTGGCGGGCTTTCATGGAGACCCTGATTTCTGCTATTTGCAGTGATATTGCGGCATCGCAGTATACAGCACAAGCCATCGGACGATTGAAGCTTCAAATACCTTAAGGCGACTAAAATACAGTGAAAAGTAAAAAAAAAAAAAAATGTGAAAAAAATTATATAGAAAAAGTTACAATCACCCCTCTTTTTCCCCCCATTAAAAATAAAGATGATAAAAAAAAATACACACGTGGCATCTCCATGTTTAGAAAAGTCCGATCTATCAAAATATTAAAAGAATTAACCTGATCAGTAAAGACCGGAAACTGAAAAAAATCAAGATCTCCAAAATTACCTTTCTTTGGTCGCTGTAATACCACAAAAAAATGCTGCATCAAGCAATCAAGACGTCACATCCATCCTAAGATGGTATCAATAAAAAGGTCGTCTCGCCCCGAAAAATATAAGCCCTCACACAACCCCTTCGACCGAAAAACGAAAACGTTAAGGGTCTCCAAAAATGGCGACACAACCCAAAAAATATATATACATTCTTTTAAACTTCTGGGGGTCTCAGGAATTTTCTTTGACTAACAGGACTTCGAGAAAACACACAGGAAAGTGAAGAAGAGATAGAGTCATACCTAAACTCTTCAGCCCGGTGTAGACAGAATTACCTTTACCAACGAGATGTATGTATGCTAATGCCAGCACATATGTAGAGATAAGCTGAGACAATTATATTGTTACCATGTGTGGCTATTAACAAGCTATAAAACCCTGACCGATGATGTAATAAAAAACAGATCTGCCCTGATGCTCAAATGTATCAGACGTGGCTCTTCCGTGCACGTATTTGGATTCTACCTCTGTTCTCTTCACACACAGGCTGGACAGACGTCTCTCTGAGATGGTTTAGTGAATCCTGTATTGAGCCGGGAGTTGGACACGAGGACCCCGGAGGTCCCTTGCAACGAGAACATTGTAGGATTCTACTATTGAATTTGGCGCAGGCACAACATCTCAGAACGTCCCACATTACTTGCCGTAATCGGACTGATGAGCAGAATCATACTGCAAGGTCATTTTTACCACAAAATGTACACTGTAAAAACAATTTCCAAAAGATAATGTCAGAATTGCGTTTTTTTTTTTTCCACAATTTCACCGCCCTTGGAATTTTTTTTCCCCATTTTCCAGTACACTATGTGGTAAAATGAATGGTGTCATTCAAAAGTACAACTTGTCTTGCAAAAAAACAAGTGCTTATATGTCTATGTGGACAGAAAAACAAAGTTACGGCTCTGTGAAAAAGGGAAGGGAAAAACCAGGATGCAAAAAAGGAAATTGGCAGAGTAAGGAAGGGGTTAATAGAACTTGTGTGAGACAATTATTTACATTATTATGTATATTCTAGGAAAGCCGGCGGTAAGGTCCTGAGATGTGCCGGTAATCTAAGCTGTACCAGAAACACTAGGTTACGAAGAGGGTTTAATAATGTGATCAGATATTGGAGTAACCAAAACAACATGGCTGGGAAAAGTCAATCCCATGGTCCAGTCCTGTTTACAGGCCTAATAACAGCAGCTGGGTCAGCTCAGCAGGCTGGAGAAAGGCAGAGCTGTTGGTGAGTCTGCTCTACAGAAAGGTGTGCTGGGGCCAAACAGAGGTGTTTGTTTGGTGAACGCGTTTAATACAAGTGTGAGCTGCTGCTGCTGGGAATACGGAGGTTGGTGAACCTGCTGCATTTATGTTGTTTCATTCTGCCTGAAGAAAGGACTGTTTATGTTATCCATTGATACTGAAAAAAGTTCTTTTAGTTTTATGAGTGACAAACTACAGGCTGTTTAGATATAAAACCCTGTGGCGGTGCACATCGAAGTGGCTACCCGAGAGTGTGACCCCCTACAAAAAAGTGAGGTCCCGGGGTGCACTCAGTCACCGACGCCCAGACTACAGGTAAAACAGGCAGCTCGGACAGGTGCTGACTGTACTTAGCTGTAATGTGCCGTAAGCCACTGACATGCAGATTCGCACTCTACACGCTCCTGCGATGTACCGCTACACACTAACAGAAGTGTAACCATGTATTTACCACGCTTCACTGCAATGACGCAGCGTCCACCGGGAAGAAAAGGGCGCTGGCGGCAGAAAATAACTTGCAGGGGCTTTTATACCCTCACGTGGCATTGTGGTGCTGTGACTAAGTGGACGAGCCAAGCCGCAGACGGTTATTTGTCCCCACACAAGGGTGCTTAAAAGAGAAAAATCTGCTCCAGCCTCCGCTTATAACCCGGGAGAAAAGAGTATTAGAATTTAGGGGTTTTGTGTGTAGGGTTGAGCGAGTATGTTCTGTCCGATTATGCTCGGGCCGAGCTCCGAGTATTTATAGCTGCTCGGTGAAAAGGTTGAATCGCTCCTGTGTGATGATTTGCGACTGTTTGACAGCTTTATTACATGGGAGGAATGCGTAGCTGTCAAACAGTCGCAAATCATGCACAAGGGAGCGATTCAACCATATCACCGAGCAGCTGTAAATACTCGGCGCTCGGCCTGAGCATACTCGCCGAAAGGGTTAATAGAACATACTCGCTCAACACTAGTTTTGTGTGTTTGTAGGTGACTGCTCTACTCGGATCTCTGCAGGGTGAATGATGCACGAATGTGGATCCATCAACCTTTGGCTCCCAAGTACCTTTGATTGATGCTGGAATGTGCACCTTTCATTATACTCCTGGAACCTCTTCTCCTGGCGCGCAGCTTTACTGACCTGTCCCAAGAGAAAGCAGATCATTCTCCATCAATATCGCCCTCATCCTCCACCAAAGTCATCATCATTCTCCATTTCATCAATCACCATCAACATCATCCTCCATCATCATTATCAATCATCCTCCACCAATATCGTCCTCATTCTCCACCAATATCATGCATCAATATCATCATAGAGGGCCTATGCTCTTGTGCCCAGTGGACGTTCTGGAGCAGAGCTCCTATCATCCTGACAGTTATATTGCAGATATCCGCATTATCTGAATCCCCCTTTGGTCAGGACTCCTCCGAGGGTGAGAAGCTGCGGCTGAGCCGGTGAACTGACCCGCTGCGCTCCGTGGAGCCTCGGCCTGATGAGTGCCGCTGAGGTGATAGCAGACATGTTTGTGCTCTGATCTGGTGCTGCAGGGGGAAGAGAGGAAGCGTGAAGAGGGCAGATCTGTACAATATTCACCTTAGTTGAGTCTTCAACCTACTCCGGTCGTTCCGCGGTTTGCTGCCCGGCCGTGGCGTTGCCCCCCCAATCTTCCTGCCGGAGGCCCGCCAGGCGGTGAGGAAATCCCTGGATCCTAGAGCCACCGCTCAGGATCGTATCAGAATAAGGAGGTTTGCTTGAGCCAGGTGGGCTACATCCAGGAAAGCAGCTCCATAATCAGCCATGATGAACCCAGCAGTTGAGGGTCGTGAGTGAGCTGAAGGAGGGCTCGCCCCAGTCCATTGGGACACTCAGTCATGTACAAGCTATGGCGTCATAGCCAAGGAAGATGATCTGGAGAATTGCCAGAGACATAATAACATCAGGATGGTCAGGGTAAAGAAGGTGGAACCCTGACAGTTCCACTGAAAATGGTTGCTTGACACCTCTGGCAAAGAGATCTTCACAGTGAAGAGGGCTCATAGGTCTCCATGAGGCCGGGGCCGGTGGGCAGACCCCCACGGCCTTTTTTATTTTTTTTTATTTACGTTAAATGTTTTTAATCGATGTTAAAAACATTGATAGGAAAATGTAACATTCTGGTTAGATTCAATAATAAAAATAAAAAAAGCTGATGATTAAGTTGTTGTTAAACATTAGAATGAAAAGTATCAGAAAGTATCATCAGTTTGATGAATAATGAATATAAACCTCTAGATAAACCAAATATCTATGTATGTGCAAGATGAATGTAAGGAAGAAAGGAGGGCGGAAAGGAGGGCCGAATGGAGGGCGGAAAGGAGGGCCGAATGGAGGGCGGAAAGGAGGGCCGAATGGAGGGCGGAAAGGAGGGCCGAATGGAGGGCGGAAAGGAGGGCCGAATGGAGGGCGGAAAGGAGGGCGGAAAGGAGGGCAGAAAGGAGGGCAGAAAGGAGGGCGGAAAGGAGGGCGGAAAGGAGGGCGGAAAGGAGGGCGGAAAGGAGGGCGGAAAGGAGGGCGGAAAGGAGGGCGGAAAGGAGGGCGGAAAGGAGGGCGGAAAGGAGGGCGGAAAGGAGGGCGGAAAGGAGGGCGGAAAGGAGGGCGGAAAGGAGGGCAGAAAGGAGGGCAGAAAGGAGGGCAGAAAGGAGGGCAGAAAGGAGGGCAGAAAGGAGGGCAGAAAGGAGGACAGAAAGGAGGGCAGAAAGGAGGGCAGAAAGGAGGGCAGAAAGGAGGGCAGAAAGAGAAAGAATGGGGAAGAAAGGGAGATGGGGAGGAACAAAAAATAACCCATGACTTTTTGAAGGCAGCACTTCTGAGGAGACCACATCTACCACAACAACCAGACGGCCAGGTCATTCCCCTCACTGAATAACATCCAACATGTCCACTGCCGATGAATAGCTTCCAGGCGATTGCTATCATTGCAGTCATTTTTCCATTTTCGTAATGCTGTTAACCCCTTCCACCCAAAGTGGAAGTTTTTGTGAATTTCCAGTGACATGGAATTATTGTCTTAACGGCGGTAAGAAAGTGCCTAAAGATATATCCTTCTTTGCCTTTGAGATTGAATTCCGACTAATGGAAAGTCGGCCTATTTGGGGAGAAGGGGTGCGACTACCAGTGAGAAAATGGAATTCCATAACCCTCAAATCAGCGGGCATTCCCACCATGTATGTAACAGAGCGGCTGCACCGCCACAACGCCGGCACAAGTCCGACACCAAGGGGAAGATCCTATGTAGCTGTAGGGTGGGACAACGGTACCATCTAGGTAAAGTCTTGTAGTTTTTCTTCTGAGCATGGCAAGTAATAGGTAATTTGTGGGAATGTCTGAATGCTTTTTGCCAAGCCTCCTCTGAAATTTGACTACACAATTCCTTCACCCAAACCCCAGTAAAGGGTCATTGCACGCGTCCCTTTGTGTTGCTTTGTACGTACAAGATAGAAGTTTAGCACAAGGACCTACGGAGCAAGTTGATCCTTTATACTAGTCAAAAATATATGAGAATTTATAAATGAGCTGGAAATAAGCCAGCCAGGACAGACGCCGACCTGGACAAGAGCCACCAAGTTCTGTAAAGGACGGAAAAGAGCCTGATCCCACGAGAACGTGCGTCAATCTAACACCAGCAGATCTGTCCCAGATTAGGAATGAATCCGCACCTGAAGCGGGGGGGGGGGAATCTGAGTCATCATGGACCTAACCTACGTGATATATATGATGAGATTAAGATTTGCTCTCATGTTTCTCAAAAAGTGCTGTGTAAGTGTTGGTAATTGTTTAGTTTGTACATGTGTGTTGTCACTCCAAGTTAGAGATGTCCCCTTCCAGTTTCCCCCATTGCTTATGCTCCACCGACCTCATTCAGTCCACTGCTCTCAGAACAATGCTCCACCGACCTCATCCAGTCCACTGCTCTCAGAACAATGCTCCACAGACCTCATCCAGTCCACTGCTCTCAGAACAATGCTCCACAGACCTCATCCAGTCCACCGCTCTCAGAACAATGCTCCACCGACCTCATCCAGTCCACTGCTCTCAGAACAATGCTCCACCGACCTCATCCAGTCCACTGCTCTCAGAACAATGCTCCAGACCTCATCCAGTCCACTGCTCTCAGAACAATGCTCCACCGACCTCATCCAGCCCACTGCTCTCAGAACAATGCTCCACAGACCTCATCCAGCCCACTGCTCTCAGAACAATGCTCCACAGACCTCATCCAGCCCACTGCTCTCAGAACAATGCTCCACAGACCTCATCCAGCCCACTGCTCTCAGAACAATGCTCCACAGACCTCATCCAGTCCACTGCTCTCAGAACAATGCTCCACAGACCTCATCCAGTCCACTGCGCTCTGAACAATGCTCCACAGACCTCATCCAGTCCACTGCTCTCAGAACAATGCTCCACAGACCTCATCCAGTCCACTGCGCTCAGAACAATGCTCCACCGACCTCATCCAGTCCACCGCTCTCAGAAGAACGCTCCACAGACCTCATCCAGTCCACCGCTCTCAGAACAACGCTCCACAGACCTCATCCAGTCCACTGCTCTCAGAACAACGCTCCACAGACCTCATCCAGTCCACTGCGCTCAGAACAATGCTCCACAGACCTCATCCAGTCCACTGCTCTCAGAACAATGCTCCACAGACCTCATCCAGTCCACTGCGCTCAGAACAATGCTCCACAGACCTCATCCAGTCCACTGCTCTCAGAACAATGCTCCACAGACCTCATCCAGTCCACTGCTCTCAGAACAATGCTCCACAGACCTCATCCAGTCCACTGCTCTCAGAACAATGCTCCACAGACCTCATCCAGTCCACTGCTCTCAGAACAATGCTCCACAGACCTCATCCAGTCCACTGCTCTCAGAACAATGCTCAACCGACCTCATCCAGTCCACTGCTCTCAGAACAATACTCCACAGACCTCATCCAGTCCACCGCTCTCAGAACAATGCTCCACAGACCTCATTCAGTCCACTGCTCTCAGAAGAATGATCAGATGCTATTTCTTTTAGATCGGGCAAACTAGTACTTCCCTTTATTCTTGGGACGACACAATATTTTAAAATGTATCCTAGGTCTCGACGGTCCCCAAACAAACTTGCTAATAATCTTGTTGAGACGGGAGAAAAAGGTTTGAGGGACGAAGACAGGAACGGTCTGGAATATATAAAATATTAATACGACCAAACCAGGACAATGATTTCAAGTTATTCATTAGATTTTGAGGAGTTTGTTCAATGATGGGGATATAATTTAAATGATACAGATCATCTAAATTCAATGGAATTTGTGTACCACTTATAGGGAAAGTTAGAAATTAGTTGTTGTGTTAGTTCAGCATTGGTTGACTTTACAATTGCTTACATGGCCGAATTCTTCGAATTCCTTTATTGTAGAGCAGGGATGTCCAACTCAAACACACAGGGGTCCAAAATGAAAAACTTGGACAAAGTCACGGGCCAACCAGCATACAGTATAATGGGCCCAGCATAGTCCTCCGTACAGAATAATGGGCCCCACATAGTCCTCCATAGAGTATAATGGGCCCCACATAGTCTTCCATACAGTATAATGGGCCCCACATAGTCCTCCATACAGTATAATGGGCCCCACATAGTCCTCCATACAGTTTAATGGGCCCCACATAGTACTCCATACAGTTTAATGGGCCCCCACATAGTCCTCCGTACAGTTTAATGGGCCCCCACATAGTCCTCCATACAGTTTAATGGGCCCCCACATAGTCCTCCATACAGTATAATGTGCCCCCACATAGTCCTCCATACAGTATAATGTGCCCCCACATAGTCCTCCATACAGTATAATGTGCCCCCACATAGTCCTCCATACAGTATAATGGCCCCACATAGTCCTCCATACAGTATAATGGGCCCCACATAGTCCTCCATACAGTATAATGGGCCCCACATAGTCCTCCATACAGTATAATGGGCCCCACATAGTCCTCCATACAGTATAATGGGCCCCACATAGTCCTCCATACAGTATAATGGGCCCCACATAGTCCTCCATACAGTATAATGGGCCCCACATAGTCCTCCATACAGTATAATGGGCCCCACATAGTCCTCCATACAGTATAATGGGCCCCACATAGTCCTCCATACAGTATAATGGGCCCCACATAGTCCTCCATACAGTATAATGGGCCCCACATAGTCCTCCATACAGTATAATGGGCCCCACATAGTCCTCCATACAGTATAATGGGCCCCACATAGTCCTCCATACAGTATAATGGGCCCCACATAGTCCTCCATACAGTATAATGGGCCCCACATAGTCCTCCATACAGTATAATGGCCCCACATAGTCCTCCATACAGTATAATGGCCCCACATAGTCCTCCATACAGTATAATGGCCCCACATAGTCCTCCATACTGTATAATGGCCCCACATAGTCCTCCATACAGTATAATGGCCCCACATAGTCCTCCATACAGTATAATGGCCCCACATAGATGCCTCAGAAACAGCATTTTTTGATGTCACCCCACAAGTGTCCTATCGGATTAAAGTCCGGGGATTAGGCTGGCTACGCCATCACCTCAATTTTGTTGGGCTGGACCCAAGATTTTGCTTGTTTACTGGTGTGTTTCGCATATCCTCTTCAGTGTAAGGCAACATGACCTCTTCAAGTATTTTTATATATGCAAACTGGTCAATGATCCCTGGTATGCAGTGATAGGTCCGGCACCATAGTAAGAGGAACATGCCCATATCATGATGCTTCCACCATGCTTCACTGTCTGCAGGGTGTACTGTGGCTGAATACAGAGTTTGGAGGTCGTCTGATAAACTGTCTGTGGCCCTTGGACCCAAAAAGAACAACTTTACTTTCATCAGTCCACAAAATGTTTCTCCATTTCTCTTCAGTTGATGTGTTCTTTCGCAAATTGTATCCCCTGCAGTACATATCCTTTTTTACAGTGGGACTTTGCGGGGACTTCTTGGTAAGAGATTAGCTTCACACAGGCGTCTTCTAACTGTCACAGTTCTCACAGATAACTTGAGACTGTCTGTGATCATCCTGGAGCTGATCATTGGCTGAGCCTTTGCCATTCTGGCTATTCTTCCTTCCATTTGAATGGTAGTCTTCCGTTTTCTTCCACGTCTCTCTGGTTTTGCTTTCCATTATAAAGCATTGGAGATCATTTTAGCTGAACAGCCGATAATTGTCTGCACTTCTTAATAGGTTTTACCCTCTCCAATCAACTTTTTAATCAAAGTACGCTTTTCTTCTGAACTATGTCTGGAACGACCCATTTCTCCAATCCCCTCCACGACAGCACACCTGGAGGTAGCCTCCCCATCCTAATTAAGGACAGGAAAACGAGAGGTTAAATAGCCCCTCCCCGCTACCATCCCGTGTTTTCCTGTCCGTATGGGATGAAGAGGTTACCTAGGGTGGCTGTGGCCGGCGAGCAGGGCCCTGTTAAATTTACCTGTGCCGGGCTGCAGGGAGCGATTAGCTCCGGCCTTCCTTCCCTGGCAGCTCCCGTTTCCTCTGGAGCAGGACCTCCTCACTCGCCTGCGCCTACGGGTAAAGCTGAGCGGGGTTGGGGGCCTCCTGTAGCTCCCCAGCTGGAGTCTCCTCTGTCCTCCACGGCAGCGTTCTGCCGCGCATGCAGGATGCGCCGGAAGTTGGGTATTCGGCCTGCGGAACGTCACTTCCGGTTGCGTTCCACCGTGGAAGGCATGGGGCCGTGGCGGGAAATTCAAACTGGAAACCGCAGTTTTTGCCCAGGAATGGAGGATCTTTCACCTGACAGGTGGAAATTTGGGGCTAGATCTCGGTCTCATGTATAAAAGACCCAGATGAGAAGACACCATTAAGGTAGGACAGAATATTCTGCTCCTATGGAGGGAGTTATTTCAAAGCCTGCATCTGCAGAGCCCAGCGCTAACCCGGCCCCAGTAAGTACTTAGGGGCACGGTTGTTCCCCACTCTTTTGAGCAGGATCCCAAATTGTACTTTAAAATCTCCCCTTTCTAATTTTAGGGAGACAAGGATCCTGCACCGAGAGTGGGAGAAAATGCTAGAATTCGCAAATGTGCCATTTGTAGGAAAAAGCTTGCTTCAGGGCATAAGAAACCCCTAAGAAATGTACTAACAGCATTGTGAAGGATGAACAGCCTTCCCTTATGGAAGAAGTCAGGGGAATGGTTCGGCAGGAAATATAATCCTCCCTAGCCTCCTTCATTTTCGCAAGCCAGAGCTGAGGGTCCATCTCCACCGAAAAGTAGAAAGTATACGGTTAGGGATACCTATGATTCAGAAGAATTGGGATCCATGGAGGAACCTGAGGAAGGTGTTCTAATTGAAGAACATGAAGAGGATAAGAAGTATTATTTTCTGCCGAGAATATGGAGGAATTGTTGTTGCAGGTGAGAGACACTATGCAGGTGGAAGAGAAGAAGAAGACCCGTACAGTTCAGGACGAGATGTTTGGGGGTTTGAAATCCAAGAAGAAGTTAGTGTTCCCGATGCATGACAATATTCGGAGTCTGATAATGGATGAATGTGAGTCACCTGAAAAAAGGCTTAGTGTTACGGGAGAAATGAAGGATAGATTCCCTCTGGATGAAAATACGGCTAAACTATGGACGGAAGTTCCGAAAGTGGATGTGCAAGTGAAAAGGGTAGCGAAGAAAACAACCCTTCCTTTTGAAGACTCGTCCCAGCTGAAGGATCCTATGGATAGTCTGCTAAGGAAGACATGGGAAACATCGGCGGCTTCACTGAAGATGAATATCGCTTTGACTTGTGTAGCACATTCCATGTTCCTCTGGCTACAACAGCTAGAGGAACATCCCTGGAAAGGTACTCCTCAGGAGGACCTCCTTGCATCTCTTCCTTTGCTACAGAAGGCCACTGGATTCCTAGCTGATGCCTCAGCAGAGTCGGTCAAGATTGCGGCAAGATCGGCAGCCTTATCTAATTCCACAAGAAGAGCTCCATGGTTGAAGATGTGGAGTGGGGACAACGCATCAAAGTCTAAGCTTTGTTCCATCCCGTTTAAAGGAGAGTATATGTTTGGAGCAGTCTTGGACGAGCTGTTGGAGAAAGCATCCGACAAGAAGAAGTCTCTGCCAGGGCCGAAGGTTTCAAGGAACTTCAGGAAGAGGCCATTTCTTCCCCCTCAGCAGCAACAGCAGCAAGCATTTCAGTATAGAGGCAAGGGTAAAACCGGTTGCTGGAGTTACCCAAAAGGGGGAAGCGGAAAGAATATCTTTCAAAGTTCAAGGCAAGATAGACAATGACGCCAAGAAGGTAGGAGGCAGGATTGCAAGCTTTCTACCACAATGGCAGCTAATATCTTCGTACAGGAAGATCCTGGAGATGGTGGCGGTAGGAGCCGAAATAGACTTTGCTACCCACCCTCTAAGAAGGGTAGAAGTAACGTCCTTACCTTCTGGAAGATTACAAAAGATCCTAATGACAGGTCTTCAGAATCTTCAAAACTCGGGAGTTATATCACCAGTGCCTCACATGGAACAAGGAGAAGGTCATTATTCTTGAGTGTTTCTGTTGAAAAAGGTTTCAGGTTCCTACAGGATAATCCTCAATCTAAAACATCTCAACCAATATGTGAAATACAGAAGGTTCAAGATGGAGTCCATAAGGTCCACGATTCCATTGATTGGGAAAGGATTTGTCATGGCAACAATAGACCTGCAAGAGGCATACTACCATGTGCCAATTCACCCGGCCTACAGGACATTCCTCAGATTTGCCGTAAGTCAGAACCAAAAGGTACTCCATTTTCAATTCAATGTACTCCCCTTCGGAATTTCGTTGGCACCCCGTCTATTTACAAAGAACATGGCAGAGGTGGCAGCTTGTCGAAGAAGGCGGAATATCAGCGTTTTTTTAGTGATGGCTCCCTCAGTTCCAAGTTTGGAGAGAGACCTTCAGATGACCCTCCTGATTCTAGAATCATTGGGATGGCTGATAAATTACAAGAAGTCAGATCTGATTCCCTCCACCAGGAAGACTTTCTTGGGAATTCTCCTGGACTCTCAGCAACAAGCCTCTTTTTTACCAAAAGAGAAATTCAGTTAAGGTCGAAAGTTTATGCACTGAAGAACCGGAGCAGAGTCTCAATAAGATTCGCCATGTCCGTCCTCAGGACCATGACCTCTTCTATTCAATCGGTACCTTGGGCTCAAGCGCATTCAAGGGTCCTTCAAAACTACATCCTTTCCCGTTGGGACAGATCTCCAAGTTCCCTCACCAGCAGGATTCATCTGCCAGAGAAGGTGAAAGCATCTTTAAGGTGGTGGCTCTGTCCAGGAAATCTGGAGAAAGGTTCAACATGAATTCAACTTCCCTTGTTATCGGTCAAAACAGATGCAAGCAAAAGGGGATGGGGAGCAGTAGTCTCCCACGTGGCCTTTCAAGGAGTCTGGTCACAAGAAATTGCAGAACAATCCTCAAACCTAAGAGAGTTGAAAGCGGTGGAAGAAACCCTATGGGCGGCCAATTCTCTACTTCAGGGGGTCGCATGTCAGGGTCTACTCGGACAATATGATAACTGTAGCCCACTTAAGACATTAGGGAAGTACGATAAACAGGAGATTGCAAATGATCTCAGAAAGGATCTTCCACTGGGCGGACCATCACCTACTGTCCTGCACCTGTGGGGCTCCGACAACTATCAGGCAGATCTATTGAGCAGGAAAGACATTCATCCAGAGGAGTGGAGTCTGAACTCAAAGATATTTCAGATGATTGTACAAAAGTGTGGATATCCAGAGGTGGATTTGTTTGCGAACCAGAAAAACGCGAAAGTAAGAGCTTTTTTTTCCTTGGACCCCGAGGATTCAGTAACAGGGATAGATGCATTCACTCACCCTTGGGAAGTCGGACTCGCTTATGCTTTCTCCCCCCGATTCCGTTGATACCAATGACCTTACAAAAAATCAGGTCGGAAGGAGTCAAGACGATTCTAATAGCTCCAATGTGGCCAAGAAGAGCATGGTTCGGAACATTGAGCAGTCTAAAAATGGAGGATCCGTTGATGCTTCCTCAAAATCCACGATCTGCTGCATCAGGGCCCGATCTACCATACGGCCCCTCAAACTATGTCTCTAGCGGCTTGGCTTCTGAGACCGCCCTCTTAAAAGCCAGAGGCTTCTCAGTGGAGGTGATCCATACACTGCAGAACAGTCTGTCTAAAGGATTGAGACCAAGCACACTTAAGGTCCAAGTCTCGGCTTTAAGCTCCTATTTTGATACTGATTTGGCCCAGAACAGATGGATTTAGGAGATTCATGACAGCTGCTTCTCGGATAAATCCAACAAGAGCTAAAATAGTTCCACCTTGGGATCTCAACATAGTTCTTAGAGGCCTAGCTATGCATCCTTTCGAGCAAATAGCCAAGGCATACATATACAAATGGTCTTGGAAAGCAGCATTACTTATAGCTGACTACAGCCAGGAGAGTGGGTGAAATCAAAGCCCTGTCCATCAGAGAACCTTATTGTCCTATTTTGGAGGACAGGACCCATCCTCCAGTTGGAGCCTTCTTTTCTTCCCAAGGTGTCGTCTGATTTTCATATGTCTCAGCCCATAATTCTAAAGTCCTTCTGTCAAAATCCATCAAATAGTAAGGAAGAAGAATTCCACGCATTGGACATAAGAAGGACTATAATCCGCTACTTGAGTCAGACCGAAACTTGGAGGAAGGATCAGAACTTATTTGTTCAATATGGAGGCCACAATAAAGGGAAAACTGCAAAAAATTACGCTAGCGAATTGGATTAAAAAAGCAATTGGTGAAACATACATGGTTCAAGATTTGCCTCCTCTGGAATCCTTGAAAGCTCATTCCTATGTCGGCGTCTTGGGCTGAAAAGGCTAGCGCATCCATCGAGCAGATCTGCAGGGCAGCTACGTGGTCATCCGTTCATACCTTACCTAAGCATTATAGATTAGATGTAATGTCAAATAAAGATTTAGCATTTGGAAGGAAAGTCCTTCAGGCTCTTGTCCCTCCCTAAGATTCATTCTTTGGTACTCCAGGTGTGCTGTCGTGGAGGGGTTTGGAGATAATAGAATTAGACTTACAGGTAATTCGGTTTCTAAGACCCTCCACTACAGCATCGGTAATTCCCGCCCTTTCCTTGTTGATGGAAAAATCCTTAGTGTTAATAAAATATTTAGAGCATTCATACTGTGTGGTCCTTTGAAAACACTGGGGATAGCTGGGAGGGGCTATTTAACCTCTTGTTTTCCTGACTCTAATTAGGATGGAGAGGCTACCTCCAGGTGTGCTGTCGTGGAGGGTCTTAGAAACCGAATTACCGGTAAGTCTAATTCTATTATTTCTCAGGCTTTCAATTTGAAATGCATGTACAACATGTGCTGGCTTCACCATTAAATAAATTAAATAAATAAATTCTTCACAGAATGATTGACCTTCTAATTGAACTCCACACTGCTATTATATTGAACAAACCCTTCGTACAATTAATTATTCAAATACACAGACTCAAAAACCTGCAGATGATGAATGCGGAGTCTGGTGGTTTCTTACAATCTACTGCACCGACTGGTGAATTATGTGACATGTGGTAATATAATTTACTAGCTATTGAACCCGTTCTACACCCGGGTGGCGAGCAATTGGTATATGGTCACCCATGCTGGTATGTGCTGCCCCCATCCTGTCCCCACCATCCTATCCTGGTATGCGTGGCACCCCTCACCCCCAATCCTGGTATGCGTGGCACCCCTCACCCCCAATCCCGGTATGAGTGGCACCCCTCATCCCTATCCTGGTATGCATGGTACCCCATCCCTCATCCGAATCCT
Source organism: Phyllobates terribilis (assembly GCF_046119375.1). Lineage (NCBI taxonomy): Eukaryota > Metazoa > Chordata > Amphibia > Anura > Dendrobatidae > Phyllobates > Phyllobates terribilis. Next base: position 646,745,150 of record NW_027362763.1, on the reverse strand, counting down.
GGTATGCATGGCACTCCTCATCCGACTCCTGGTATGCATGGCACCCCTCATCCCCAATCCCAGTATGCGTGGCACCCCTCACCCCCAATCCCAGTATGTGTGGCACCCCTCACCCCCAATCCCAGTATGCGTGGCACCCCTCACCCCCAATCCCAGTATGCGTGGCACCCCTCACCCCCAATCCTGGTATGAGTGGCACCCCTCATCCCTATCCTGGTATGCATGGTACCCCATCCCTCATCCGAATCCTGGAATGCATGGCACTCCTCATCCGACTCCTGGTATGCATGGCACCCCTCATCCCCAATCCCAGTATGCGTGGCACCCCTCACCCCCAATCCCGGTATGCGTGGCACCCCTCACCCCCAATCCCGGTATGCGTGGCACCCCTCACCCCCCAATCCTGGTATGCGTGGCACCCCTCATCCCTATCCTTGTATGCGTGGCACCCCATCCCTCATCCCTATCCTGGTATGTGTGGTACCCCTCACCCCCCCAATCCTGGTATATGCATGGTCCCCTCACCCACCAATCCTGGTATGTGTGGTACCCCTCACCCCACAATCATGGTATGCACGGTCCCCTCACCCCACAATCCTGGTGTATGCACGGTCCCCTCACCCCACAATCCTGGTGTATGCACGGTCCCCTCACCCCACAATCCTGGTGTATGCACGGTCCCCACACCCCACAATCCTGGTGTATGCACGGTCCCCTCACCCCACAATCCTGGTGTATGCACGGTCCCCACACCCCACAATCCTGGTGTATGCACGGTCCCCTCACCCCACAATCCTGGTGTATGCACGGTCCCCTCACCCCACAATCCTGGTGTATGCACGGTCCCCTCACCCCACAATCCTGGTGTATGCACGGTCCCCTCACCCCACAATCCTGGTGTATGCACGGTCCCCTCACCCCACAATCCTGGTGTATGCACGGTCCCCTCACCCCACAATCCTGGTGTATGCACGGTCCCCTCACCCCACAATTCTGGTGTATGCACGGTCCCCTCACCCCACAATCCTGGTGTATGCACGGTCCCCTCACCCCACAATCCTGGTGTATGCACGGTCCCCTCACCCCACAATCCTGGTGTATGCACGGTCCCCTCACCCCACAATCCTGGTGTATGCACGGTCCCCTCACCCCACAATCCTGGTGTATGCATGGTCCCCTCACCCCACAATCCTGGTATATGCACGGTCCCCTCACCCCACAATCCTGGTATATGCATGGTCCCCTCATCCCACCAATCCTGGTATATGCATGGTGCCCTCACCCCACAATCCTGGTATGCATGGTCCCCTCATCCCACTATCCTGATATATATGCATGGTCCCCTCACCCCACAATCTAGGTATGTGTGGCCCCCTCATCCCTTTCACGCTGTACACACATACAAAAAAATTAAAACAGTTATACTCACCTTTCTTCTCTGTGCTCCAGCGCTGCTGCGTCCTCTTCTGCCGGGAGAGGAGTGCGGCGCCGGAGCACCTCGCTGTCCGGCGCCATTTTGCTGAAGATGAAGACACATTTACAGTGTATCTTCAGTAAAATGGCGCCGGATAGCGCTATGCCCACTCCTGCCCCGTTCTCCGGCGAAGAGAGGAGCCGCGGCAACGCTCCTCCCGGTCAGGTAAATATGGCGCCGGAGATCGCGGTATGCGTTCAGTGTCTACACATACCGTGATCTCCGGCGCCATATACTCCTCTTACCTGTAACGGCTCCATGCTTTCTTCTGTCTGGAACCGGACTGCGCGTCACACATGCGCCGTCTATAGAGGCTTCAGACAGAGGGACGCATCCCCCGTTATATTATAGATACCAAAACAGAGATTAATCTGGTTAGTCATATTGGACGGCTAGTATTTCGAACATTACTGTATGTTATAGGGGGAAATAAGATGGTCATTGGGTTTGAAACAGAGGACAGGTCATCTGCGTGTAGAGCTAGTTTATGGTGATGTGAACCTATAGTAACTCCACTAATATCTGGATTTTTACAGTCCGTAATGCTTAATGTTCCATTACCAGGTGATAAGGGACACCCTCGCCTCGTCCCAGTTTCCCAGAACTCTCGCTTTAGGATCAGTGTATAAGGGTAGGCCGCTCTTCTAGAATGTCATTGAGATCTCGTTTTTTTACAAATGAAATGAACAATTCTTTATTTGCATGATCACGTTCTTCTCAGCCCTTAATGAAGCCCACCTCATTGCTCCTAACATTGAAGGGCGGGGGGGGGGTAGTGGGAGAGCCGTGTTGCAATCATATTAGAGAATATTTTGACATCTACATTAATTAATGATATTGGATGTAAATTAGGGCAGGCATTTGGTTCTTCTCCGGGCTTTGATAAAACCGTTGTGTGAGCCTCAAGTGCTTTGGGGGCAAAGGGGGGTCTTCTGAGATATTACTGAACACCTTTGTATAGTGGAAATAACTGGGGTGAAAACATTTTCTAAAGTCTATGATTGAATCCATCTGGCCGAGGCTCTTCCCGATAGGGAATGATTTGATGGCCTCGCCCAGCTCTTTGTCCAGCACCTCCTGCTCAGGCGTCCGTCAGGAGAACATTAGGTGGCGTGTCGTGCTATTGTCCATGAATATTATATGGCGAGCTGTAATAGCACGAAAAGCTTCAGCCATGTCAGTGGGGTTATGAATTTCTGGCCCGCGTGCCCCTTTTAATTTGTGCACATATGTCCACTGCATGACGTCTATGTAACCTGAGCGACAACATCTATCTGTAAATTTGTACAAGTACCTTCAAACATATACAAAATACCAAGATCGACTGTGATCTATAAAAGACCTTAGACCCTTTCTAGAGTTAAAGAGGTTCTCCAGGGGGATAAAAAATTATTCTATTTGCCAAGCCTTCATAAACAATAAAGATAACATGAACTGGACTGTTTGCTCCCAGCAGACAAGGAGATATTATCAAGGGGCTGGCTGCTACTAGAAGCCGGGAGCAGGCCACGCTCCTTCACATCAGACTGCAGACAAGGAGACATTATCAGGGGGCTGGCTGCTACTAGAAGCCGGGAGCAGGCCACGCTCCATCACATCAGACTGCAGACAAGGAGACATTATCAGGGGACTGGCTGCTACTAGAAGCCGGGAGCAGGCCACGCTCCATTACATCAGACTGCAGACAAGGAGACATTATCAGGGGACTGGCTGCTACTAGAAGCCGGGAGCAGGCCACGCTCCATCACATCAGACTGCAGACAAGGAGACATTATCAGGGGGCTGGCTGCTACTAGAAGCCGGGAGCAGGCCACACTCCTTCACATCAGACTGCAGACAAGGAGACATTATCAGGGGACTGGCTGCTACTAGAAGCCGGGAGCAGGCCACGCTCCTTCACATCAGACTGCAGACAAGGAGACATTATCAGGGGACTGGCTGCTACTAGAAGCCGGGAGCAGGCCACGCTCCTTCACATCAGACTGCAGACAAGGAGACATTATCAGGGGGCTGGCTGCTACTAGAAGCCGGGAGCAGGCCACACTCCTTCACATCAGACTGCAGACAAGGAGACATTATCAGGGGACTGGATGCTACTAGAAGCCTGGAGCAGGCCACGCTCCTTCACATCAGACTGCAGACAAGGAGACATTATCAGGGGACTGGCTGCTACTAGAAGCCGGGAGCAGGCCACGCTCCTTCACATCAGACTGCAGACAAGGAGACATTATCAGGGGACTGGCTGCTACTAGAAGCCTGGAGCAGGCCACGCTCCCTCACAATGCAGTGAAGGAGACATTATCAGGGGACTGGCTGCTACTAGAAACTGGGAGCTGACCACGCTCCCTCACCTCGGACTGCAGACAAGGAAATATCAGTGGGCTGGCTGTAACTAGAAATCAGGAGCAGGCCTAGCCCCCTCACCTCAGACTGCAGACCAGGAGATATTATCAGGTGGCTGGCTGCTACTAGAAGCCGGGAGCAGGCCATTCTCCATCACATCAGACTGCAGACAAGGAGACATTATCAGGGGACTGGCTGCTACTAGAAGCCGGGAGCAGGCTACGCTCCCTCACATCAGACTGCAGACAAGGAGACATTATCAGGGGGCTGGCTGCTACTAGAAGCCGAGAGCATGCCACGCTCCTTCACATCAGACTGCAGACAAGGAGACATTATCAGGGGACTGGCTGCTACTAGAAGCCGAGAGCAGGCCACGCTCCTTCACATCAGACTGCAGACAAGGAGACATTATCAGGGGACTGACTGCTACTAGAAGCCGGGAGCAGGCCACGCTCCTTCACATCAGACTGCAGACAAGGAGACATTATCAGGGGGCTGACTGCTACTAGAAGCCGAGAGCATGCCACGCTCCTTCACATCAGACTGCAGACAAGGAGACGTTATCAGGGGGCTGACTGCTACTAGAAGCTGAGAGCAGGCCACGCTCCTTCACATCAGACTGCAGACAAGGAGACATTGTCAGGGGACTGGCTGCTACTAGAAGCCGAGAGCAGGCCACGCTCCTTCACATCAGACTGCAGACAAGGAGACATTATCAGGGGACTGGCTGCTACTAGAAGCCGGGAGCAGGCCACGCTCCTTCACATCAGACTGCAGACAAGTGTCAGGGTAAAAAAGAATGTATATATATTTTCTCTACTTTTATACACTTTGCTTATGTACTAACCACCATTTTGTGTCTTATAACAATAAGCTTTCCTTGCTACGTATTACTCAAATCGAAACTTAAACTAAGACAGTTCCAGTGTTGCCAAGACTTATTTCAGAGAAACGAAACAAGATTATAAGCTGACGGCTGCAATATCTGCCCAGAGACTGAGATAAGGAGATGTGGACCAATCAGGAGTGGTCAGACACTGGACTTTCATGGCTTACCCGCTCCGGACAACCTCTTTCCCCTCCCATTATGTAGTGTATTTAGGTTTGTGTATGTAGGAATAAACACAGAACATTGCTGAGAACGTTGTCTGTAGTAGTCTTTTGAGCGTGCTCCGAGTTTGAACCAGCTTGTTGTCTGACTCATTCTTTGAATGGTTGACCCATGCTCATAGCCTTAATTTGGAGTGACTGGAGGACGAGTGGAATGTCATCACGACCCCCACAAATGGCGCTCAACGTGCGGCGTGGCTAGCGGTACGCCGCCCTGCCGGACCCATATTGCTGATTTCCCTGGTGGTGACCGCGGTGGCTGAATCTGAGGCCTGATCAACCTCCATCGAACACGGTAAGTTGAGATGTATTTTATATGTCTCACTTGCCTGTGTGTCAGCCGCAGCGGTTCCTGTTGGGTTGTCAGGTTGGATCTGGGTGGGTGACCGGTCGAGTGGTGAGACCTCAGGCGTCCCGCACCACGTCCTGAACCAGCAAGTGTTAAAACGAGTGACGTCGCATGCCTGCGCGTGCTCGTGTGAACACCATCTCCTCCTCCTCCGGTCACTGAACTCTCTTTAGATAGCTGCCTCCCGTAACGGATAGTCGAGGTTTCAAAGCATTCCTGAATTGTAGTGTAAGGGAGAAAGAATCTGTGACGAATTGAGGTGTACTCTTCGTCTTATACAGAGAAACCTCATAAGGAGGTGTTGTGCTGTCAGGATCTGTGACGAATTGAGGTGTACTCTTCGTCTTATACAGAGAAACCTCATAAGGAGGGGTTCTGCTGTCAGGATCTGTGACGAATTGAGGTGTACTCTTCGTCTTATACAGAGAAACCTCATAAGGAGGGGTTCTGCTGTCAGGATCTGTGACGAATTGAGGTGTACTCTTCGTCTTATACAGAGAAACCTCATAAGGAGGGGTTCTGCTGTCAGGATCTGTGACGAATTGAGGTGTACTCTTCGTCTTATACAGAGAAACCTCATAAGGAGGGGTTCTGCTGTCAATCAGGGTGCCGTGGTGAGTCGTACTGTAAAGTCGTCATTCAAGGTTAGGAAAAAGGGATAGATGAGGGGTCTCTCTGTCTTATCAGTGTATTGAGGAGTACTCTACACTGACGGGTGGAGACCTGTAGACTGCACCAGTGATCTGAGTCGCGACAGATCATTGCATTCTATAAGAAAATGTTGCGTATATTCAAATTTGAAAGATCTCGTAAGTTGCGGAATGCTGCTGTGGGAGTTAAGCCAATTAGTGGAGTTACGGGAAGGCAAGAAGAATGTTAGGAATTTGTATAACATGATAAGCTTATCCAGTACAGGCAGGCTTTAACTTTCAGTGTAGAAAGAATGTGTTACACAGAAATTGGGAAAGCTGGGTGAGGACTTCTGCACCAGGCTCAAGCACATCTTAGAGTAGCGAGTGATTTGAAGTCTGAAGGCTGGAAAGAAGTAGATGGTGTGGGGGGGACAGAGAATGCCGAGCCTTTGTTCGGATACATGAAAGCTGCAGACTGTGATTTGTTATGTGCCCCCAAAATGGCCGTTGCACCTTTGATGCCTGTCACTACACCGAGCCCTCAGCCACGGCCCAATAATGGTGCCAACAACAAATTACCGGAGGGGTGGACGTGTCAGGTGTGTGGAGAGCAAAACCCACCCTGGGCGGAGTTCTGCTGTGTCTCTGGGGCGGGCCGCCCATGGCACGATGCCCAGCCTGCCTCCAAGAACACTCCCACTCCACCTCCTCCCTCCAACGGCCATCTTACTACACCTTTTCCTGCCTCCAAGAACATTCCCACTCCCACTCTAACTCCTCCCTCCCACGGCCATCTTGCTACACCTCTTACTTGTTGTGGGAGGCCCGGAAAGCCCCAATCCGGCCTATATTCACTACTAGATCCGTCCGGTGCATAATCACCAGCCACCAGCACAGGTGGAAAAGCCCGCAATCCCAGAGCACCCATCTGAAACTAATGTGACACCCTCTGCTCCAGTCCACGATGCTGAGACGCTTCCCCTGTTTCCTATGGGAGTCACCCACAACCCTGGGGATATCCTCCTCAACTCCCCAGAATTTCAGGCCAGACTGCTCTCCCTCCGCCAACATACTGTTACTCAAGACGATACGGAGCCAGATGAGGGATGGGCTCAAGATACTCCAGCCCCCCCTCCTTTACCCCATACGTCTCCTATGGCATCCTCCACCCCACATCCATTACCCGTACTCCGGCCCTTGCTCCAAGCAACTGCTGAAAGAACACCACCCCCCAGCCTCTCAGAAGTTTGGGACCCCTGCCGCTCCCGTAATCTAGTAGACCCATCAGGACGCCCTGTCACTCTGTCAATAGGCTATGGTGACATCCTTACACATCGGGTGGGGGCCATAGTCAACCCTGCAAACACCTGTATGAGCCATGTTGGAGGATTGGCTCGCAAAATTTCCCTTGCTGCTGGTTCTACTCTGGCTGCAGAATGCCAGGCTCACTTAGCCGAAAACGGAGAGCTTTCACAAGGCCAGACCTTAGTCACCCGTGCGGGTAGACTGCCCGCTGATGTCATCATACATGCAGTGGGTCCTATTTATGACTCCCGGAACCCTGAAGAGTCACGTTCCACTCTCGCATCTACCATCCGTTCAGTACTCCTTCATGCAGGAAAATTGAGTCATCAGGATATGCCCAGACGCACTTTAGCGATACCACTCATATCTTCTGGAATTTTCGGCTACCCACTCGGGCCGTGCATGAAGGAACACGTACTGGCCCTCAAGGAAGGCATAGAGACCCTCCCTCATGGATTGGACTCGATACGCATTGTCTGTGTCCGTAGTCCAGCAGTTCATGTTGCTATGCCTTTGGCCCTTGAGCTACTAGTGGCAACCTCCTCCCCGACACCGATTCCCAATGCGGTTCTGTTGCCTGAAGAATCCTCCCTAGCGGCCACCCCAAATACCACCAAGGAACAAGCGACGCTGCCCGGTCCTCAACAAGTTCCTGGACCTTTAGGGATGATTAAATATCAACCCTTTACCCCAGTACAAGTAGACACTCTGGTCTCAAAGCTTCCTGATCCCGATAAATCTCCCATGCAGTATGCTAGACGCTTGGACACAACCAGAGCCATTTATGGTGCAACCTGGGCTGATTTGGCAGGTATCACATCTGTGAAGGCCAAGGAATATTTCTTGCCTACTATCGAAAAGGCCATGGATTCCACAAAAGCAGGATCTCTTAGTACGTATGAATCCGGCCTAGAATACATGAAACAGTTAAAGGCCTGGGCTCAGGATCGCTTGTCAGATCAAGCTGGGTCTGTACAAGATGTTCAACAAGACCCTGATGAATCTGTGGAAAGATATGCTGTAAGACTCAGCATGCATTTTGAGGATCTCGGATACAGTCCTCACGTCAAGACACAGGCCGCCCTGTTTGTTCAGGCCCTAGTAGATGGCCTACAACACGCTCTCAGAGATGAAGTCCTGAGAGTACGGCCCGAGATTCGTTCTTCTTCTTTCAACGACGCGGTGGACATCGTTAAAGCTTTCCAAAAATCAATGCTAAAAATGAAAAAGGATACTAAGCCAAAGAAGAAAACCGCTCCTGCCATGGTATATTATGCTCAAGAAAGCTACCCACCCCCTGGCAACCAACATGGAATCAAGTGGGTAATGGTTAAAGGCACAGGTGATAATACTCCTCCCACATATAGAAAACAAGACAGAAGAGATGACAAGGGACCATCTAGAAACAGAAGACAATCTCGTGATTCTGAAGGACGAATGTTGTGTTGGGAGTGTGGTAGCCTTGACCACATCCTCAGAGACTGTCCAACCCGCAGACAGTACCATGACCGGTCGTTCCGTGACGGTCCACACAACCATGGACCTTCCCGTGCCACGCCAATGACGGCTCGGTCAACCAGTGTCCACTTTCCCGGCTACGCATCTCACGGCCGCCTGTGGGACTGTCACTTTACAGGTGGACCATCAACCACTGGAGTTCCTGGTGGACACTGGGGCGGCCACATCTGTCATTTCCTCTGCACAGCTCCCTCCTTCTGTATCCCTATCACCGGATACCCTCACCTGTGTTGGGGTGGAAGGCCAACATATTTCCTCTCCACTCACAGTCCCTGTGTCTGCAGGACCGTTCACCGGAGTACTCACAAGATTCTTGGTCTCTGAAACTTGCCCTGTCAACCTGTTGCGAGCCGATCTCTTAGAGCGGATGAAGGCAACAATTACCTTCGGAAACCATGGTATGGAGCTTCTTTTGCGGGACCCTCATTCCGAACAAGGGACTGAAGACCGCTGTGTTCTTAAAGCCTTCCCTCTCATGATGATGACCATACAACCTCACACTCTTCTTGATACCTCACAGTTCCCTCACTCTCTGTGGTCCAGTGGGCCAGAGGACGTCGGCCTCCTGCAGGTTCCCCCGGTCCGAGTACACCTCAAGCCTGGACACAGGTACCCACGGTTGCACAATACCCCCTCAAGGCTGCACAAGAACAAAGCTTGGGTACCCAAATCGCTTCCCTCCTGGAATCAGGAGTCCTTGTCAGATGTGTATCTCCATGCAATACACCCCTCTTTCCTGTAAAAAAGAAAACCGTTCCGGGAGAGTCTCCAAGATACCAGTTGGTTCAGGATCTCAGAGCCGTCAATGCAGCTACCATTTTAGAAACTCCAGTGGTACCTAACCCAAACACCCTCTTGTCTCAGCTGCCTCCAACGGCCACTTTGTTTACGGTGTTAGATCTGGCCAACGCCTTCTTCAGTATACCCTTACATGAAGATTCGTGGTTTCTTTCTGCCTTCACCTTTCAAGGAGCACAGCTTACATGGACCAGGACTCCGCAAAGAGCCCAGAACTCTCCTAACCAATTCACTCATTCTATGAAGTCTATTCTGGAGCCATGGGTTCAAGAGAACCCTCAGGTCACCCTTCTACAGTATGTGGATGATCTTTTACTCTGTGGCACTGAAGAAAATTTGCCAGAGATGTCAGCATCCCTTCTCTGGTTTCTTCACTCAGCTAACTGTAAAGTCTCGAAAGGCGAAGTCCAATGGTGTCTGCCCAAGGTCATTTTCCTCGGACATTGTATATCACAAGGTGCTAGACATCTGACTGAAGAAAGAAAACAAGCCATCATGGATATCACCTTCCCAACCACCTATTCCGCTATGCAGACTTTCCTTGGCCTCATCACTTACTGCAGGCAATGGATCCCTGATGCCTCAAAGCTCATGCAACCTCTGTAAGACTGTCTCAAGAATGAAGGCTCAGTTTGGCTTCATGCTGAAGATCCACGTGTTTCTCATCAACACAGACTATGTTTTGACCGCCTTAAACAGGCTGTTGTCTCTGCCCCGGCCTTGGGCTTACCAGACTATACTCAGCCATTTCACCTTTTTGTCTCGGAATCGGAAGGTCATGCCTCTGGAGTTCTAGCACAACGCTATGATCTTAAGTATCGGCCTTTGGGCTACTACTCAGCCCGCCTGGACCCTGTCGCCCGAACTGCCCCCACGTGCCTTAAGGCGGTCCACGCTGCTCACATCCTCCTTGACAAGTCAGCTGATATCATCCTTGGACATGATCTAGTTATACAGGCCTGCCATGATCTCTCAGCTGTTCTGCAACAAACATCTCCGAAACATCTAACCAACCAAAGACACCTGCGGCTGCAGTGTTCCCTATTGTTGCCCTCCAATATAACATTTACCAGATGTCTGACTATCAATCCTGCCACTTTGCTTCCACCTTCTAGGGGGGAAGGTGAAGAGGGTGAAGGTCCATTGGTGGAACCTCATGATTGTATAAAAATTTTGCAGGAAGAGACTTCTGCTCCAGAGAATATGGTGGCACATCCGCTCGCAGACCCTGCCTTGCACCTATGGACCGATGGATCCCGTCTCGCAGACCCTCAAGGGAAGTTCCACACGGGATATGCTGTCACAACGGACCTAACAGTCCTCAAGGCTGAAGCTCTACCACCATACATGTCTGCACAAGAAGCTGAACTTGTAGCTCTCACAGAAGCTGGAACAACGGCGAACATATATACCGATTCTAGGTATGGACATGGAATTTGCAATGATTCTGGACTCTTGTGGAAGTCTAGAGGATTCATCACAGCTGCAGGTACACCAGTGAAACATGTCTCATGGATTAAGGCCATAATGAAGGCCCTGGAACTACCCATTCAGGTTGCTGTTATCAAGGTCAAGGTTCATGGAAGGCTAGAATCCAGAGAAGCCAGGGGCAACCACCTAGCTGACCAAGCAGCCAAGACTGCAGCAGTGGAGAATGTGTCATCAAAGTGGCAGGAAAAGGAAGAAGAGATGGGGGAGACCCTGCAAACCGTAGCTGTGGCGCTCACTAGAGCAAGAGCCAAAGAACAGCCGGCGGAAGACCATACAAGTCCAGCGGAGACACGAGTGGAATCCAGGGGGGTCAAGATGCCTGAAGAAAAATTGTGTGAGGAACAAAGGAAGACCCCCCACTGAAGAAGTCAAGCAATGGAAAGCGGCAGGAGCTGTGCTGGCAGGTCGCAAAGATTCAAAGGTCAACTCGACTCTTTACCAAGTGGATGGGAAGCCTTGCTTGACTAGACGCATGTACTCAGCTGTGGCAGCATGGGCTCATGGGCCTACACACAGAGGAAAGAATCAAGCCTTGGCATGTATCAAGAAACTGTATTTTGCACCCGGAATCTCTTCCACTGTGACTGCGTACTCAAAATCCTGCTCTGTCTGCGCTACCTGCAACCCAACGTGTACGGCACGGGTCCCTCTCCAACACCTGGCTAAACCAGACTACCCTTGGCAGAGAATACAAGTCGACCATATCCAAATGCCTAAAGCAGGAAAATAGGAGTACGTTTTGGTAGCCGTGGATATGTTCTCAGCCTGGCCCGAGGCCTACCCGGTTGTCAACATGACTGCTAAAGTCACAGCCAAGAAACTGATCACCGAAATTGCCTGCAGATTTGGAGTTCCCCAAGTCATAGAATCGGATCAAGGACCAGCTTTCACAGCAAATATCTACAAAGAACTCTGGAACATGTTGGGAACAGATTTGGGCCTCCACACTCCATACCATCCTGCCAGTTCAGGCAAAGTGGAGAGAATGAATTCCACACTCAAGACCCAGCTCTTGAAAATGACCTAAGATCATCCCCTCCCCTGGCCCGACCTACTCCCCATAGTATTGTATCATATCACACACACTCCTCAGGCCAAACATGGGCTGACTCCCTATGAAATTTTGTTTGGGACCCCACCCAAGATAGGAGAGATTAGGCCCCAAGAGTTGTCTGAAACACATGAAAGAGTGGTAAAATTTGTGATTGCCTTGTCTAGAGAATTGACTAACACCCGCTCTCCAGTATCTGCTTCTCTCCCAGAATCTACAGGTGATGCAGTACATGATTTCATCCCAGGCGATCTAGTGTATGTGAAGAAGTTTGTCCGGAAAGACTGCCTCCAGCCGCAGTTCGAGGGACCGTACACTGTGCTTCTCACCACCCCGACGGCTCTGAAGCTTGAGGGCAAGAGCACCTGTATTCACGCCTCCCACTGCAAGAGAGACAGAACGAGTCTATAAAAGATGACTACCTTCTTCTATATCCTTTCCATATGCTTACTGTCTGTCCCAGGGTGGACAGCTACCACACAGGGGTAGATACCTTCTTCTTCTCAGGTTGGTTGGGAGGGCTCAAGGGATTCCTCCAACAAGTTTGTCTAGTAATGGGAGGTCTACTAGTATTGGGCCTGGTGGTCCTATGCTGCATAGTCCCCTTATACAGGAAAGCTATAACCAATGTTGTCCCAACCTCCGGGACCTTTCTGAATCAAGAAACCACATCTCTGTTACATGATGATACCAGTAAGGAAGATATGGAGAAATACACTCCTTTGAACAAGCCTGACCAGACCCCCCATGACAGAGTCCAACTGAAAGATTTAGTTTAGGATCAGTTGGGAGAACTCCATGTGTCATTTAGGGTAGGGCTCAATTGTTCGGGGGCGTCCCATAAGGGGGCTGCTTCTAAGATGATTGGGTGAAGAAATCCACCTCCCCTCTCCCCACACATGGACAGTCTCAAAGGCCCCGAAGCAAGGGAAAGCTTAGTGTTTAGGGGGGAATGTCAGGGTAAAAAAGAATGTATATATATTTTCTCTACTTTTATACGCTTTGCTTATGTACTAACCACCATTTTGTGTCTTATAACAATAAGCTTTCCTTGCTACGTATTACTCAAATCGAAACTTAAACTAAGACAGTTCCAGTGTTGCCAAGACTTATTTCAGAGAAACGAAACAAGATTATAAGCTGACGGCTGCAATATCTGCCCAGAGACTGAGATAAGGAGATGTGGACCAATCAGGAGTGGTCAGACACTGGACTTTCATGGCTTACCCGCTCCGGACAACCTCTTTCCCCTCCCATTATGTAGTGTATTTAGGTTTGTGTATGTAGGAATAAACACAGAACATTGCTGAGAACGTTGTCTGTAGTAGTCTTTTGAGCGTGCTCCGAGTTTGAACCAGCTTGTTGTCGGACTCATTCTTTGAATGGTTGACCCATGCTCATAGCCTTAATTTGGAGTGACTGGAGGACGAGTGGAATGTCATCACGACCCCCACACAAGAAGACATTATCAGGGGGCTAGCTGCTACTAGAAGCCGGGAGCAGGCCACGCTCCTTCGCATCAGACTGCAGACAAGGAGACATTATCATGGGGCTGGCTGCTACTAGAAGCTGGGAGCAGGCCTAGCCCCCTCACCTCGGACTGCAGACAAGGAGACATTATCAGGGGGCTGGCTGCTACTAGAAGCCGGGAGCAGGCCACGCTCCTTCACATCAGACTGCAGACAAGGAGACATTATCAGGGGGCTGGCTGCTACTAGAAGCCGGGAGCAGGCCTAGCCCCCTCACATTGGACTGCAGACAAGGAGACGTTATCAGGGGGCTGGCTGCTACTAGAAGCCGGGAGCAGGCCTAGCCCCCTCACCTTGGACTGCAGACAAGGAGACATTATCAGGGGACTGGATGCTATTAGAAGTCAGGAGGAGGCCACGCTCCAATACAATGCAGTGAAGGAAACACTATCAAGGGACTGGCTGCTACTAGAAGCGGAGAGCAGGCCACGCTCCCTCACTTCGGACTGCAGACAAGGAAATATCAGTGGGCTGGCTGCTACTAGAAATCAGGAGCAGGCCTAGCCCCCTCACCTCAGACTGCAGACAAGGAGACATTATCAGGGGGCTGGCTGCTACTAGAAGCCGAGAGCAGGCCACGGTCCCTCACATCAGACTGCAGACAAGGAGACATTATCATGGGGCTGGCTGCTACTAGAAGCCAGGAGCAGGCCACGCGCCATCACCTTGGATTGCAGACAAGGAGACATTATCAGGGGGCTGGCTGCTACTAGAGGCTGGGAGCAGGCCACGCTTCTTCACATCAGACTGCAGACAAGGAGACATTATCAGGGGGCTGGCTGCTACTAGAAGCCGAGAGCAGGCCACGCTCCTTCACATCAGACTGCAGACAAGGAGACATTATCAGGGGGCTGGCTGCTACTGGAAGCCGGGAGCAGGCCACGCTCCTTCACATCAGACTGCAGACAAGGAGATATTATCAGGGGGCTGACTGCTACTAGAAGCCGAGAGCAGGTCACGCTCCTTCACATCAGACTGCAGACAAGGAGACATTATCAGGGGACTGGCTGCTACTAGAAGCCGAGAGCAGGCCACGCTCCTTCACATCAGACTGCAGACAAGGAGACATTATCAGGGGGCTGGCTGCTACTGGAAGCCGGGAGCAGGCCACGCTCCTTCACATCAGACTGCAGACAAGGAGATATTATCAGGGGGCTGACTGCTACTAGAAGCCGAGAGCAGGTCACGCTCCTTCACATCAGACTGCAGACAAGGAGACATTATCAGGGGACTGGCTGCTACTAGAAGCCGAGAGCAGGCCACGCTCCTTCACATCACACTGCAGACAAGGAGACATTATCAGAGGACTGACTGCTACTAGAAGCCGGGAGCAGGCCACACTCCTTCACATCAGACTGCAGACAAGGAGACATTATCAGGGGGCTGGCTGCTACTAGAGGCTGGGAGCAGGCCACGCTTCTTCACATCAGACTGCAGACAAGGAGACATTAACAGGGGACTGGCTGCTACTAGAAGCCGGGAGCAAGCCACGCTCCTTCACATCAGACTGCAGACAAGGAGACATTAACAGGGGACTGGCTGCTACTAGAAGCCGGGAGCAGGCCACGCTCCTTCACATCAGACTGCAGACAAGGAGACATTATCAGGTGGCTGGCTGCTACTAGAAGCCGGGAGCAGGCCTAGCTCCCTCACCTCGGACTGCAGACAAGGAGACATTATCAGGGGACTGGCTGCTACTAGAAGCCGGGAGCAGGCCACGCTCCTTCACATCAGACTGCAGACAAGGAGATATTATCAGAGGACTGACTGCTACGAGAAGCCAGGAGCAGGCCACGCTCCTTCACATCAGACTGCAGACAAGGAGACATTATCAGGGGGCTGGATGCTACTAGAAGCCGAGAGCAGGCTACGCTCCTTCACATCAGACTGCAGACAAGGAGACATTATCAGGGGACTGGCGGCTACTAGAAGCCGAGAGCATGCCACGCTCCTTCACATCAGACTGCAGACAAGGAGACATTATCAGGGGACTGGCTGCTACTAGAAGCCGGGAGCAGGCCACGCTCCTTCACATCAGACTGCAGACAAGGAGACATTATCAGGGGACTGGATGCTACTAGAAGCCGGGAGCAGGCCACACTCCTTCACATCAGACTGCAGACAAGGAGACATTATCAGGTGGCTGGCTGCTACTAGAAGCCGAGAGCATGCCACGCTCCTTCACATCAGACTGCAGACAAGGAGACATTATCAGGGGGCTGGATGCTACTAGAAGCCGAGAGCAGGCCACGCTCCTTCACATCAGACTGCAGACAAGGAGACATTATCAGGGGGCTGGCTGCTACTGGAAGCCGGGAGCAGGCCACGCTCCTTCACATCAGACTGCAGACAAGGAGATATTATCAGGGGGCTGACTGCTACTAGAAGCCGAGAGCAGGTCACGCTCCTTCACATCAGACTGCAGACAAGGAGACATTATCAGGGGGCTGGCTGCTACTAGAAGCCGGGAGCAGGCCTAACACCCTCACATTGGACTGCAGACAAGGAGACGTTATCAGGGGGCTGGCTGCTACTAGAAGCCGGGAGCAGGCCTAGCCCCCTCACCTTGGACTGCAGACAAGGAGACATTATCAGGGGACTGGATGCTATTAGAAGTCAGGAGGAGGCCACGCTCCAACACAATGCAGTGAAGGAAACACTATCAAGGGACTGGCTGCTACTAGAAGCCGGGAGCAGGCCACGCTCCCTCACTTCGGACTGCAGACAAGGAAATATCAGTGGGCTGGCTGCTACTAGAAATCAGGAGCAGGCCTAGCCCCCTCACCTCGGACTGCAGTGAAGATGACATTATCAGGGGGCTGGCTGCTACTAGAAGCTGAGAGCAGGCCACGGTCCCTCACATCAGACTGCAGACAAGGAGATATTATCAGGGGGCTGGCTGCTACTAAAAGCCAGGAGCAGGCCACGCTCCATCACCTTGGATTGCAGACAAGGAGACATTATCAGGGGGCTAGCTGCTACTAGAAGTTGGGAGCAGGCCACGCTCCTTCACATCAGACTGCAGACAAGGAGACATTATCAGGGGACTGGCTGCTACTAGAAGCCGAGAGCAGGCCACGCTCCTTCACATCACACTGCAGACAAGGAGACATTATCAGGGGGCTGGCTGCTACTAGAGGCTGGGAGCAGGCCACGCTTCTTCACATCAGACTGCAGACAAGGAGACATTAACAGGGGACTGGCTGCTACTAGAAGCCGGGAGCAGGCCACGCTCCTTCACATCAGACTGCAGACAAGGAGACACTAACAGGGGACTGGCTGCTACTAGAAGCCGGGAGCAGGCCACGCTCCTTCACATCAGACTGCAGACAAGGAGACATTATCAGGTGGCTGGCTGCTACTAGAAGCCGGGAGCAGGCCTAGCTCCCTCACCTCGGACTGCAGACAAGGAGACATTATCAGGGGACTGGATGCTACTAGAAGCCGGGAGCAGGCCACGCTCCTTCACATCAGACTGCAGACAAGGAGACATTATCAGGGGACTGGCTGCTACTAGAAGCCGGGAGCAGGCCACGCTCTTTCACATCAGACTGCAGACAAGGAGACATTATCAGGGGACTGGATGCTACTAGAAGCCGGGAGCAGGCCACGCTCCTTCACATCAGACTGCAGACAAGGAGACATTATCAGGTGGCTGGCTGCTACTAGAAGCCGAGAGCATGCCACGCTCCTTCACATCAGACTGCAGACAAGGAGATATTATCAGGGGACTGGCTGCTACTAGAAGCCGAGAGCAGGTCACGCTCCTTCACATCAGACTGCAGACAAGGAGACATTATCAGGGGACTGGCTGTTACTAGAAATCAGGAGCAGGCCTAGCCCCCTCACCTCGGACTGCAGTGAAGATGACATTATCAGGGGGCTGGCTGCTACTAGAAGCCGAGAGCAGGCCATGCTCCTTCACATCAGACTGCAGACAAGGAGATATTATCAGGGGACTGGCTGCTACTAGAAGCCAGGAGCAGGCCACGCTCCTTCACATCAGACTGCAGACAAGGAGATATTATCAGGGGACTGGCTGCTACTAGAAGCCGGGAGCAGGCCACGCTCCTTCACATCAGACTGCAGACAAGGAGACATTATCAGGGGACTGGCTGCTACTAGAAGCCGAGAGCAGGTCACGCTCCCTCACATCAGACTGCAGACAAGGAGACATTATCAGGGGACTGGCTGCTACTAGAAGCTGGGAGCAGGCCACGCTCCCTCACAATGCAGACAAGGAGACATTAACAGGGGACTGGCTGCTACTAGAAATCAGGAGCAGGCCTAGCCCCCTCACCTCGGACTGCAGACAAGGAGACATTATCAGGGGACTGGCTGTTACTAGAAATCAGGAGCAGGCCTAGCTCCCTCACCTCGGACTGCAGTGAAGATGACATCAGGGGGCTGGATGCTACTAGAAGCCGGGAGCAGGCCACGCTCCTTCACATCAGACTGCAGACAAGGAGACATTATCAGGGGACTGACTGCTACTAGAAGCTGAGAGCAGGCCATGCTCCTTCACATCAGACTGCAGACAAGGAGACATTATCAGGGGACTGGCTGCTACTAGAAGCTGAGAGCAGGCCACGCTCCTTCACATCAGACTGCAGACAAGGAGACATTATCAGGGGACTGGATGCTACTAGAAGCCGAGAGCATGCCACGCTCCTTCACATCAGACTGCAGACAAGGAGACATTATCAGGGGGCTGGATGCTACTAGAAGCCGAGAGCAGGCCACGCTCCTTCACATCAGACTGCAGACAAGGAGACATTATCAGGGGACTGGCTGCTACTAGAAGCCGAGAGCATGCCATGCTCCTTCACATCAGACTGCAGACAAGGAGACATTATCAGGGGACTGGCTGCTACTGGAAGCCGGGAGCAGGCCACGCTCCTTCACATCAGACTGCAGACAAGGAGATATTATCAGGGGGCTGACTGCTACTAGAAGCCGAGAGCAGGTCACGCTCCTTCACATCAGACTGCAGACAAGGAGACATTATCAGGGGACTGGCTGTTACTAGAAATCAGGAGCAGGCCTAGCCCCCTCACCTCGGACTGCAGTGAAGATGACATTATCAGGGGGCTGGCTGCTACTAGAAGCCGAGAGCAGGCCACGCTCCTTCACATCAGACTGCAGACAAGGAGATATTATCAGGTGGCTGGCTGCTACTAGAAGCTGAGAGCAGGCCACGCTCCTTCACATCAGACTGCAGACAAGGAGATATTATCAGGGGACTGGCTGCTACTAGAAGCCAGGAGCAGGCCACGCTCCTTCACATCAGACTGCAGACAAGGAGATATTATCAGGGGACTGGCTGCTACTAGAAGCCAGGAGCAGGCCACGCTCCTTCACATCAGACTGCAGACAAGGAGACATTATCAGGGGGCTGGCTGCTACTAGAAGCCGGGAGCAGGCCTAACACCCTCACATTGGACTGCAGACAAGGAGACGTTATCAGGGGGCTGGCTGCTACTAGAAGCCGGGAGCAGGCCTAGCCCCCTCACCTTGGACTGCAGACAAGGAGACATTATCAGGGGACTGGATGCTATTAGAAGTCAGGAGGAGGCCACGCTCCAACACAATGCAGTGAAGGAAACACTATCAAGGGACTGGCTGCTACTAGAAGCCGGGAGCAGGCCACGCTCCCTCACTTCGGACTGCAGACAAGGAAATATCAGTGGGCTGGCTGCTACTAGAAATCAGGAGCAGGCCTAGCCCCCTCACCTCGGACTGCAGTGAAGATGACATTATCAGGGGGCTGGCTGCTACTAGAAGCTGAGAGCAGGCCACGGTCCCTCACATCAGACTGCAGACAAGGAGATATTATCAGGGGGCTGGCTGCTACTAAAAGCCAGGAGCAGGCCACGCTCCATCACCTTGGATTGCAGACAAGGAGACATTATCAGGGGGCTAGCTGCTACTAGAAGCTGGGAGCAGGCCACGCTCCTTCACATCAGACTGCAGACAAGGAGACATTATCAGGGGACTGGCTGCTACTAGAAGCCGAGAGCAGGCCACGCTCCTTCACATCACACTGCAGACAAGGAGACATTATCAGGGGGCTGGCTGCTACTAGAGGCTGGGAGCAGGCCACGCTTCTTCACATCAGACTGCAGACAAGGAGACATTAACAGGGGACTGGCTGCTACTAGAAGCCGGGAGCAGGCCACGCTCCTTCACATCAGACTGCAGACAAGGAGACATTAACAGGGGACTGGCTGCTACTAGAAGCCGGGAGCAGGCCACGCTCCTTCACATCAGACTGCAGACAAGGAGACATTATCAGGTGGCTGGCTGCTACTAGAAGCCGGGAGCAGGCCTAGCCCCCTCACCTCGGACTGCAGTGAAGATGACATTATCAGGGGGCTGGCTGCTACTAGAAGCCGAGAGCAGGCCATGCTCCTTCACATCAGACTGCAGACAAGGAGATATTATCAGGGGACTGGCTGCTACTAGAAGCCAGGAGCAGGCCACGCTCCTTCACATCAGACTGCAGACAAGGAGATATTATCAGGGGACTGGCTGCTACTAGAAGCCGGGAGCAGGCCACGCTCCTTCACATCAGACTGCAGACAAGGAGACATTATCAGGGGACTGGCTGCTACTAGAAGCCGAGAGCAGGTCACGCTCCCTCACATCAGACTGCAGACAAGGAGACATTATCAGGGGACTGGCTGCTACTAGAAGCTGGGAGCAGGCCACGCTCCCTCACAATGCAGTGAAGGAGACATTATCAGGGGACTGGCTGCTACTAGAAGCTGGGAGCAGGCCACGCTCCCTCACAATGCAGACAAGGAGACATTAACAGGGGACTGGCTGCTACTAGAAATCAGGAGCAGGCCTAGCCCCCTCACCTCGGACTGCAGACAAGGAGACATTATCAGGGGACTGGCTGTTACTAGAAATCAGGAGCAGGCCTAGCCCCCTCACCTCGGACTGCAGTGAAGATGACATCAGGGGGCTGGATGCTACTAGAAGCCGGGAGCAGGCCAAGCTCCTTCACATCAGACTGCAGACAAGGAGACATTATCAGGGGACTGACTGCTACTAGAAGCTGAGAGCAGGCCATGCTCCTTCACATCAGACTGCAGACAAGGAGACATTATCAGGGGACTGGCTGCTACTAGAAGCTGAGAGCAGGCCACGCTCCTTCACATCAGACTGCAGACAAGGAGACATTATCAGGGGACTGGATGCTACTAGAAGCCGGGAGCAGGCCACGCTCCTTCACATCAGACTGCAGACAAGGAGACATTATCAGGGGACTGGATGCTACTAGAAGCCGGGAGCAGGCCACGCTCCTTCACATCAGACTGCAGACAAGGAGATATTATCAGGGGACTGACTGCTACTAGAAGCTGAGAGCAGGCCACGCTCCTTCACATCAGACTGCAGACAAGGAGACATTATCAGGGGACTGGCTGCTACTAGAAGCCGAGAGCAGGCCACGCTCCTTCACATCACACTGCAGACAAGGAGACATTATCAGGGGACTGGCTGCTACTAGAAGCTGGGAGCAGGCCACGCTCCCTCACAAGGCAGTGAAGGAGACATTATCAGGGGACTGGCTGCTACTAGAAACTGGGAGCTGACCACGCTCCCTCACCTCGGACTGCAGACAAGGAAATATCAGTGGGCTGGCTGTTACTAGAAATCAGGAGCAGGTCTAGCCCCCTCACCTCAGACTGCAGACCAGGAGATATTATCAGGTGGCTGGCTGCTACTAGAAGCTGGGAGCAGGCCACGCTCCTTCACATCAGACTGCAGACAAGGAGACATTAACAGGGGACTGGCTGCTACTAGAAATCAGGAGCAGGCCTAGCCCCCTCACCTCGGACTGCAGACAAGGAGACATTGAGGGGACTGGCTGCTACTAGAAGCCGGGAGCAGGCCATGCTCCCTCACAATGCAGTGAAGGAGACATCATGGGGCTGGCTGCTAATAGAAGCAGGCCACGCCTCCTGATTTGTAACATAATGTCGCATAAGGGAGGGGGAGCAATAAGGAGCAGCTCCAGTGTTACACGGAATTACAAGTACTCAAAGGGTTACAACCAGAATGTTCATGTTATCTTTATAGTTTATGAAGGCTGGGCACTAGAATAACTTTTTATTCCCCCGGAGTATTCCTTTAAGTAGGTTTGCGTATACCTGGAAGGAAGCAGATCTTTTATGCTGTTTGTCAAGGAGATCAATCCGCTCAAGCAATTGGGAGACTTTACTTGCTCTCTCTTTTTTTAGCCTGGATCCATGTTTTATTAGTGGCCCTCTGAAGACGCATCGGAGTGCTTCCCATTGAAATAGTAAGGCCATTTCATCATGGTCGTGAAGATTTCTGAAGGAGTCCATAGTTTCACGAAGGTCAGAGACACAGAGAGAGTCTAACATCTGAAGCCTTGTTGGGAGTGGGGCGTAGTCAGATTACCATATACATCATCTGACCATATGGCAGATCCTGTCTGAGATGTAGGTTGCAATGTAAGCAAGTGATGGCCAATTAAGAGAAAGCCTATGCGGCTACGCGTCCAGTGTGAAGGAGAAGAATACGTATAATCCTTTATGTCCAGATGTAGTATCCTCCATTCATCGACCAGTTGGAGAGACTGGAGCACGTTTAGACTCCTGTCAGGGGCGCGTCCAATGAAGGATCCAAGACAAAATTAAAGTCACCTCCAATGGAGGATAGGGCCCTCCGCAAAATGTTTTAGTTTAAGTATTGATGGATTGTCTTAACTTAGAGACAATTATGGAAATAGATGTTTGCCATAGTAAACATTTTGGGATAGAAAGAGATCTCAAACAACAGATACCTCTGCCCCGTGTCAGACCATGTTTCTAGAATAGTATGCGGCAGTGGCTTGTGTCTGCCCCTCCTACCACCTTAGGCCTCGACCCCACTATCAGTATTTTTTCTCAGGAGTGGGTGATAAATGCAGAATTGGTGACTTGTTTCTATTAGACCTTTTCTCTGATTGTTCCTCACCTGGTTTTGGCTCCCACTCCTGAGAAATAATACTGACCGAATACTGATGAAATACTGATAGTGGGGCTGTAGTCTTAGACTCCAATACAACACTTGTACTGTGGCCCAAGATGAATAATCTGTTAGTAATCTGAGGCATAGGATCGCCTCTAAAGCAGTGTCTTGAAGGACAGAAGATAAAACACCTGAGAACTCTTAAGTCTCCTGACATTCAATGAGCGAGGGAGGGAGAAAAAAAGAGGGAGAAAGAAAAAAGGATAGAAAGATTAAGAGCAAGAAAGAAGTATAGACATTCGATAGTGAGGTCCACCGCTCAGCGTCTGATCTAAGAGGTAGATTTCATGAATAAATCCAACACTAGGGAACTACGAAACAAGCAGATCCCAATGCAAGTCCCTAACTGAGGCTGGTCTTTACTGGCACGGGTCAAACATTCAGACCTAGGCTTCCTATAAGGGGGAACGTAATGTAAAGTAATACAGCCTGACATTACAGAAACATAATGTGAACTCAGCCTAAATGCCGTTGTAAGATATTATGTGACCGGAGACATTCTACAGAGTGGAGGATTGCCACTTAACACCATTTACCTAGATCTAATTCTAGGCGTCAAGAAATAAGTGAAGATCTGAAGACTGCCTCGTCAGGAAGATTCATTTCAGGAGCCGATATGACTGCAGGTCCTGGTCCCCCTCCAGTTCCTGATCCATTGGACGCCTTCTGCCACGTGCTGGACCTCTCGGTGGCGATGGTAGAGCAGGTGGTCAGATATGTGGATTCTGGGAACGTCCAGGGCCGATATGACTGCAGGTCCCGGTCCCCCTCCAGTTCCTGATCCATTGGACGCCTTCTGCTGGACCTCTCGTTGGCGATGGTAGAGCAGGTGGTCAGATATGTGGATTCTGGGAACGTCCAAGGCCGATATGACTGCAGGTCCCGGTCCCTCTCCAGTTCCTTACATAGTTACATAGTTTATAACGCCGAAAAAAGACAAGCGTCCATCCAGTTCAGCCTATTTCTTGTGCACTGCAGCTATTCCGCAGCGTTGATCCAGGGGAAGGCAAAAAAAAAAAAAACATGCGGTATAGGCCAATTTACATCATTGAGGAATGACCGTCAGATTAAATCCCTGGATTAATTAACTATCACTAAGCATAAGATGTAATTTTATTGTTCTCAAGAAAGGCGTCCATTCCTGATCCATTGGACGCCTTCTGCTGGACCTCTCGGTGGCGATGGTAGAGCAGGTGGTCAGATATGGGGATTCTGGGAACGTCCAGGGCACCACAGAATCTTATCATGTCATTGGGTCTTTTAAACTAGACAATGTCCCATTTTTCCGGATCTGCAGAGGAAATGGGTTCCCCCAGGACTACATTAGGCCCCCAGAAGGGCATCAAGTAGTGGTTTAAATACCCTTCATTTAACAGGTCATTTGTGATAGCTCTGTGAGCAGTTGTATGCTTCCATTGAAGTCAACAGGGCCCAAATCCCCCTCATAGTGGCCTCTATTACACTGAAGAAATGTATGCGACAGATAATGTCCCTTGGACGCTCGGGATCTGGGCCAAGAGAGTCTAGTTTTTGGTGGGCTCCATATCAATCGGATCACCAGGGATATTAGTGAATAATGTCCGCAGTGTTGGCATAATCGCTTGTGCATTGATGCTTTCAGGTACATCCCTTATCCGGATACTGTTGCGGCGATTGCGATTTTCTTGATATTGAACCATTTTCTGGCTGTGAAGATCCGGTGTTTATGAGCCTTACGATGGGCCACCATGTGTACGACATAGTCCTTGACTCTCTGCACCTGTCAGTAAGCGGTGCCAGGCTGGATGTGAGGGAAAGTATTGTATGGGGTCTCCAGCCTCTGTAGATACTGCTCCATGTCTTGGTACTAGAGATAGATGAAATGTGACGTTCCAGGTCATTAATGGCGTTCCCATATCAGAATTCCCTGTAGCTGGGGGGTGAAGTCCCCTGTGAAGCAAGTGTTGCTGAGTATGTGGTCTTCGGTGAAACTACAGAGCGACTTGTGGAGCGGTGATCTTGTGAGACTGACATTACGAGAGGAGACGTTGGTGCCAGCATTGGGTTCAGACGGCTTCTTCTGAGGTGAGGCAGTAATGGCACCATCTGTCGGGTGGGAAGAGGACCTTCCTTGATGGTCATTTCTGCTCATTTGAGCATCCGAGACAGAAATTTCATCTGCAAAAGGCTACGGCCCCACTATGAGTATCTGATCAGTATTTTACCTCAGTACTTGTAAGCCAAAACCAGGAGCGGGTGATAAATACAGAAGTGGCGACGTGTTTCCATTAGACCTTTACTCTGGTTGTAAGCCAAAACCAGGTGAGGAACAAATACGGAGGAAAAATACTGACCAATACTGACCACTGATAGTGGGCTCATAGCTTACAATGATGACACGGAGAAAGAACCAAGGGGACCATCTCCGGCCTCACTAGGTCATCTCATGGGCTACTGGACTAGGTGGTCCATGCTACTGTTGGCTTCATTTCTTTATTGTATAATTATTGAGAATTTTGGGAGATCCCATTACTCTTGTTAAAGCAAATAGACATGGAACATATTTCATTGGAAGGGTGAAAAGATATTTTGGAATGGACAGGAAAGGTTTTGATTACCGCGGCCCAGAGAAGTTCTCGACTGTTGTTATACATGGAGTCTACAGAACTCCAGAAGGACTATGCAGAACGTGCCTCAGGACAGACGACCACCGTCCACACCATAGGGAGCAGACTTATTGGGCTTGTGACAGCACTGGTAGACTAGTTATAGAGGTCTAACACATTCAAGTCCCATTAGTCCTACATCTTGGGTTTTGGGCCTTGTGGGGACGTTGGAGGTTTCCCTCCGGTACAATTGGTTATAGCAAAAATATTCTACCAACCCAGGAAATCTATCGCAAAACAGTGGCTGGCAAGTGGTCCTCCCTCGCTCTACGAAATATTCCACTGTCTCTATAATACAAACGTAATGGAGAAAAAGGTCTATATGAGAAGGCGAGGAAGAAAACAATGGGGTGGCTGATGGAGAGAAGACCACGAATTATGGGATTTTCAATTCACTAGTTCTTTAATAAACCTATACTATCTGATCTGCCAGGATGCCCACTGTGTGCCGCACCCCAAAAAAAGGAGGAGAAAAGGTGTTCTGCTGAAATATTAGTATGAACAATGGCTGTGTATGCTGCAATACATGCGTGTAATGGAGAACGTGCATGTGATCACCAACTCATCTGGTGGTGAGGCTGACACTTGTTTCAAGAAAGTTTCTTGATTAAAAAGAATATCTTCATCATCCATCAACATGATCCAGCAATATCATCATCCAACAACAGCATGATTGTCCATCAATAACAAACATCATCCAACAACAGCATGATTGTCCATCAATAACAAACATCATCCAACAACAGCATGATTGTCCATCAATAACAAACATCATCCAACAACAGCATGATTGTCCATCCATAACATCATATCAGCATCCATCAATATCCTGATCACCACCATCTCCACCCTCCTCGTGGGACGAGGAGTGGAGGACTCAGACCACACAATCTGCAGGGCATCATCCATGTGACTGGGCAGCACTCACCATGGCGGAGCAGTTGTAGTAGTCCTTGTGGGTGGGCTTCCAGGGCTTCAGGCAGCGCCAGCAGAAGCCGTGGTTACACTTGGCACAGGTCATACTACGTGGGGGCAAAACAGGTGATGAGACCTGGAAGTGTGGGTGAGAGAAGGGGCACAGGCATGAGACTTACTGAAGGCAGCCCTCGTTCTTCTCAATGGGGGCCTGGCAGCTGGGGCAATGCTTGGAAATCAGCTTGGTCAGGTGTTTGCTCTGCGCCTCCAGAGTCATCCCCTCGTAGAATCCCCCGTCGTCCATCCACTGAGACATGTGGCTGCAGCTGGCCGGGTGGTGAGCCTGAGGGGGACAGGAAGTCAGACCCTGACCGCACATTGTCACATCGTCACACTGCTGTGAGCGCGACTCACCTCCGGAAAGCTGCACCTGAAGCAGGACATCCAGGAGCACTTGGCACAGGCGGCTCCGTTCCCCAGACCTTCCTTGCACAAGATGCGGTCACAGCCTTGGGGGTTCGTGCACCACGTCAGGTTGGAGCAACTCTCCACAAAACCGCGCAGCAAAGCCTTCTCGTACTGCGGGAAAGTGCACAAGAGACATCTCCACTCGTATATGGACACATACATGCAGGGGGTCATCATCAGGACGACACTCCATATATACACATACATGTAGGGGGTCATCATCAGGAGGACAGTACATATATACACATACATGTAGGGAGTCATCATCAGGAGGACAGTACATATATACACATACATGTAGGGGGTCATCATCAGGAGGACACTCCATATATACACATACATGTAGGGGTCATCATCAGGAGGACACTATATATATACACATACATGTAGGGGATCATCATCAGGAGGACAGTACATATATACACATACATGCAGGGGGTCATCATCAGGAGGACACTCCACATATACACATACATGTAAGGGGTCATCATCAGGAGGACAGTACATATATACACATACATGTAGGGGGTCATCATCAGGAGGACAGTACATATATACACATACATGCAGGGGGTCATCATCAGGAGGACACTACATATATACACATACATGTAGGAGGTCATCATCAGGAGGACACTATATATATATACATATACATGTAGGGTGTCATCATCAGGAGGACACTACATATATACACATACATGCAGGGGGTCATCATCAGGACGACACTACATATATACACATACATGTAGAGGGTCATCAGCAGGAGGACACTCCATATATACACATACATGTAGAGGGTCATCATCAGGAGGACACTACATATATACACATACATGCAGGGGGTCATCATCAGGAGGACACTACATATATACACATACATGTAGGGGGTCATCATCAGGAGGACAGTACATATATACACATACATGCAGGGGGTCATCATCAGGAGGACACTCCATATATACACATACATGTAGGGGTCATCATCAGGAGGACACTCCATATATACACATACATGTAGAGGGTCATCATCAGGAGGACACTACATATATACACATACATGCAGGGGGTCATCATCAGGAGGACACTACATATATACACATACATGCAGGGGGTCATCATCAGGAGGACACTACATATATACACATACATGCAGGGTGTTATGCACACGCCCGGGCTAAGCGGCGTGTGCGTGTGATTGGTAGTGATTCCACTGGACCGTGCCGGAGAGTGAATGCCTGGAGGGGCGTGACTAAGTATTCACCCGATCCGACCAGGGTCGCACGACGGCATACGACGCCAGTGCACCAAGGAGGAACCGAGCAGAGGGACCAGGTGCTACTCCAGGACAGACCCCGGACACGGCTGTTGACCCACACAGGGAAATACAGGAACAGGCTGGTAGGCTGGCACACAGACTGGAGGGTAAAGGCAGGCACGACTGGTATGCAGGCAGGCGGGTATGCAGGCAGGGGGGTAAAGGCAAGCACAGCTAGAGTGCAGACAGGGAGGCACTAGCAGGTAGGAACACAGGCGGGATAGGACCCAGTACACACCGGGACTCAGGAACAATACAGGCAGAGGGTTACAGGCAAGCACAGCTAGAGTGCAGACAAGGCTGAGCAGGGAGGACAGGGCTCTGTTCACACGGAACAGACAGGAAGGGAAAGACAGAGCCAGATACTCACACAGTACTTGCAGAGACAACAAGCAGGAGTTAGGTACGAGTTCAGACTCTGCAGAAAAAGGAAGGGAACGGACATAGAGGCAAAGCAGGTAAAGGACAGGAGAGAGTTCAGACTGGAACTGAGTGTACGGAGGAGACCGACACTGCAGAGGGATACAGGAGCGGGTCTGGGAATACGGCCCCCAGAGAGGCGGAACGAACAGGCAAGGAGCGTGTTCAGACAGGACAGACCAGACGCAGGAGCGGGTCTAGGAAATCGGCCACTAGAAGGCGGAACGAACAGGCAAGGAGCGTGTTCAGACAGGACAGACCAGACACAGGAGCGGGTCTAGGAAATCGGCCACTAGAAGGCGAGAGGAACAGGCTAGGAGCGTGTTCAGACAGGACAGACAAGAGAACACAGAAAGGAGTCAGTTCAGACACGGGAGCTGAAACCGCAAAGCAGGAGACATACAGGACTCAGTTCAGACACGGGAGCTGATACCGCAAAGCAGGAGACATACAGGACTCAGTTCAGACACGGGAGCTGATACCGCAAAGCAGGAGACATACAGGACACAGTTCAGACACGGGAGCTGATACCGCAAAGCAGGAGACATACAGGACTCAGTTCAGACACGGGAACTGATACAAAAAGCAGGAGACAAGAGACGGGACCTGGCACCTTCAGAGTGCAAGCACACACTGAAGGAAACACTATGCTCAGGCAGGGATAGAAGGGAGCTGCTGAGCTATATACCAAGTGACAGACAGCAATAGGCTGAGGACGCACAAGGGGTGTGACCCACAGCAGGTACAAAAGGCAGGAAGTGATCGGGCGCCGCCCTTAAGCAGCAGAAACAGACACAAACAGACAGCATGGAGGGAAGCCAGAGAGACATTCTGGACAGGAGATGGACCACCTGCACAGTGGGAGATGGACCACCATGCAAGGACGCCGCCAGGTATGTTACACAGGGGGTCATCATCAGGAGGACACTACATATATACACATACATGTAGGGGGTCATCATCAGGAGGACACCCCATCTATACACATACATGTAGGGGGTCATCATCAGGAGGACACTCCATATATACACATACATGTAGGGGGTCATCATCAGGAGGACACTCCATATATACACATACATGCAGGGGGTCATCATCAGGAGGACACTCCATATATACACATACATGCAGGGGGTCATCATCAGGAGGACACTCCATATATACACATACATGTAGGGGGTCATCATCAGGACAGTACATATATACACATACATGTAGGGGTCATCATCAGGAGGACACTCCATATATACACATACATGTAGAGGGTCATCATCAGGAGGACACTCCATATATACACATACATGTAGGGGTCATCATCAGGAGGACACTCCATATATACACATACATGCAGGGGGTCATCATCAGGAGGACAGTACATATATACACATACATGCAGGGGGTCATCATCAGGAGGACAGTACATATATACACATACATGTAGAGGGTCATCATCAGGAGGACACTACATATATACACATACATGTAGGAGGTCATCACCAGGAGGACACTCCATATATACACATACATGTAGAGGGTCATCATCAGGAGGACACTACATATATACACATACATGCAGGGGGTCATCATCAGGAGGACAGTACATATATACACATACATGTAGAGGGTCATCATCAGGAGGACACTACATATATACACATACATGTAGGGGTCATCATCAGGAGGACACTCCATATATACACATACATGCAGGGGGTCATCATCAGGAGGACACTCCATATATACACATACATGCAGGGGGTCATCATCAGGAGGACACTCCATATATACACATACATGTAGGGGGTCATCATCAGGACAGTACATATATACACATACATGTAGGGGTCATCATCAGGAGGACACTCCATATATACACATACATGTAGAGGGTCATCATCAGGAGGACACTCCATATATACACATACATGCAGGGGGTCATCATCAGGAGGACACTACATATATACACATACATGTAGGAGGTCATCACCAGGAGGACACTCCATATATACACATACATGTAGAGGGTCATCATCAGGAGGACACTACATATATACACATACATGCAGGGGGTCATCATCAGGAGGACAGTACATATATACACATACATGTAGAGGGTCATCATCAGGAGGACACTACATATATACACATACATGTAGAGGGTCATCATCAGGAGGACACTACATATATACACATACATGTAGAGGGTCATCATCAGGAGGACACTACATATATACACATACATGTAGGGGTCATCATCAGGAGGACACTACATATAACCCTAACCCTAAGTAAATCTATTGGTAAAGGTGCTATTAACATGAGAATCTCCTCAGATCTCGGTAATAACCCGTCCAATCCACACAGGGAAGAAATCACCAGAGATGTCCAGAAATGATGTGTAATAATGAGAAATGATGCAGAGATAAAGTATTGCGCACACTTACTGAAATGTATTCAATACTTCATACAAAAGCCTTTCTTGGTGATAAATCTTCATGACTCCTCCTGTATGGAGAAACTAGTTGCAGACATTGCTCAGGTGCGATTTTGGCCCAGTCTTCCACACAAACACTCGTCACATCCTGAAGCTTCCGTGGTCTCCTTCTATGAGAGTTTTAGTTCCTTTCATACTTTTGCTATAGGTTTCAGGTTCGATGATCGGTTCGGCCATTCTAGCAGATTTATTTTCTTCCTCTGAAGCCAATTGAGAGATTCCTCAACTGTCTGTTTGGGATCATTATTTTGCTGGTAGATGGCAGCAGATTATTAGGAGGAATGTCTCGGGACATTTGTCCATTCATCCTTCCATCAATTATATTAAGTTTGCCAGTACGGTATGCCCAAAACAGCCCCACACTATGATGTTCCCGCCTCCAAACTTCACTGTTGGTATGGTGTTTTTGGGGTGATGTGCAGTGTCTTTTGGCCTCTGAACATGGTGTGTATTATGGCATCTAAAGAGTTCAATTTTTTTCTCATCTGACCAGACTATAATCTCCCAGTATTTCACAGGCTTTTCTAAATGTTGTTGCTCAAACTGTAAATGCGATTAAACATGCTTTTTGCTCAGCA
Source organism: Phyllobates terribilis (assembly GCF_046119375.1). NCBI lineage: Eukaryota > Metazoa > Chordata > Amphibia > Anura > Dendrobatidae > Phyllobates > Phyllobates terribilis. The sequence goes on along the minus strand of NW_027362763.1, from coordinate 646,713,667 downwards.
ATGGAGTCTTGTGTGGTGAGCGTGCATAGAGGCAGTGGAGGTTGTGTGGTGAGCGTGCATAGAGGCAGAGGAGGTTGTGTGGTGAGCGTGCATACAGACCATGCAGAAGCACCTTCCATGAATAGAAGGGTTAACAGCTTATCAATTCCAGAGAGAATGAACAAAAGAGAAATGTAAATCCCATCAGTATCTGGTGACCATCCATCACCTCCATCATCAGTATCCAGTGACCGCCTGTCGCAAAAATCATCAGTATCTGTTGACCATCCATCGCCTCCATCATCAGAATCTGGTGACCATCCATCACCTCCATCATCAGTATCCGGCGACCATCCATCGCCTCCATCATCAGTATCCGGTGACCGCCTGTCGCAAAAATCATCAGTATCTGTTGACCATCCATCATCAGTATCTGGTGACCATCCATCACCTCCATCATCAGTATCCGGCGACCATCCATCATCAGTATCCGGTGACCGCCTGTCGCAAAAAATCATCAGTATCTGTTGACCATCCATCGCCTCCATCATCAGAATCTGGTGACCATCCATCGCCTCCATCATCAGTATCCGGTGACCACCCGTCGCAAACATCATCAGTATCTGTTGACCATCCATCGCCTCCATCATCAGTATCCGGTGACCACCCGTCGCAACCATCATCAGTATCTGCTGACCACCTTCATCGTTAGTGTCTGGTGACCATGACCATCCATCGCCTCCATCATCAGTATCCGGCGACCATCCATCGCCTCCATCATCAGTATCCGGTGACCGCCTGTCGCAAAAATCATCAGTATCTGTTGACCATCCATCGCCTCCATCATCAGAATCTGGTGACCATCCATCGCCTCCATCATCAGTATCCGGTGACCACCCGTCGCAAACATCATCAGTATCTGTTGACCATCCATCGCCTCCATCATCAGTATCCGGTGACCACCCGTCGCAACCATCATCAGTATCTGCTGACCACCTTCATCGTTAGTGTCTGGTGACCAAGACCATCCATCGCCTCCATCATCAGTATCCGGTGACCATCTATCGCCTCCATCATCAGTATCCGGTGACCGCCTGTCAAAACCATCATCAGTATCTGCTGACCACCTTCGTCGTCAGTATCTGGTGATCGTGACCACCCATCGCCTCTATCATCAGTATCTGGTGACTGCCTGTTCCCTCCGTCATTAGTATCTGGGGGAAGCCTGTCGCCACTATCATCAGTATCTGGTTAGTGCCTGACCCCTCCAATCACTTCTCGTCACTTGCACACAGGATAATGAAGAGGTGGATCACAACATCTAGGAGAACTGACCCCAGATCTTCTGTGTATGAGGCTGGTGTCTCTTCATGTGATCCCAGACAGAAGGATGTGAGATTAGGGTTTTCGGGGTCAGATCATCACCTCCAGGACTCCTTGTTCTTATCTTCGTTATACTGTATCAGTGAGGCCTCTCCCAGGAGAAGATTTCATAGCACTCGGGGTTTCAGGAGGTGCTGGTCAAGCTCTTTCGAACCATCAAATGAGCGACAACAAGGACCAATTCATCTTCATATGCTTAAAATCCAGTATGGGAAGCCATTCACCCGGGGCTGTGGATCTGCATCCTTTCTAGAGCCAGTTGCAGCTTTTCTCTCGATATTTTACTCCCACGTTCCTCGCGGATTTCATGCGATGGGGCAGGTTAATCGATCAGGTCTACGTGGCTCACTCTCCATACAAGACTAATGAGAGTTTAACTGTTCTGAGTAGAAATTTCGTAGGACCCCCAAGGATAGGATTCAGTCCCTACAGCCCGTCCTCCTGAAGATGATGCATAATTACTATAATTTGGAGACTGGACAGTTTATGCTAATAACCGACTGGTGGTCTCTCCTTTGTTCCAACAGGCAGGATTCCAGCTGATTCGGAGCCTCCTCCCAATACCTGACAGACTCGGGGGGGCACTGGTCCTTATATCAGCTGGACACACTTTGTATTTGCATATATTTTTTTTACAAATTTCTTTAATGTACACCCCCCCCACTTACGTAGACTTTCATGCCTTCCCAAACTAGGTCTATGGACGTATACCCCAAATTCACTCTATTCTACTAATTTCCTGCTGAATGGACTCAATTTCCATCTGAGGGGACGATGAGGACCCACCACTGCTTATAATGAGAAGTGCGAAGGCGAATGGTCCAAGAGGCAAAAGGACCATCACAGCGTGATGTAATAACCTCATATCTGTCTAAGGTAGAAATAAAAAGTGACATGGAGCTTCCAGAAGTGGCCTCCTCAACATATCTGCCAGGCCTATCTCCTGTATTAGGTGACTAGAGGGTGGAGAGCGAGCCACAGACATCCTACACGGCAACCAGGCCTATCTCCTGTATTAGGTGACTAGAGGGTGGAGAGCGAGCCACAGACATCCTACACGGCAACCAGGCCTATCTCCTGTATTAGGTGACTAGAGGGTGGAGAGCGAGCCACAGACATCCTACATGGCAACCAGGCCTATCTCCTGTATTAGGTGACTAGAGGGTGGAGAGCGAGCCACAGACATCCTACACGGCAACCATGCCTATCTCCTGTATTAGGTGACTAGATGGTGGAGAGCGAGCCACAGACATCCTACACGGCAACCAGGCCTATCTCCTGTATTAGGTGACTAGAGGGTGAAGAGCGAGCCACAGACATCCTACACGGCAACCAGGCCTATGTCCTGTATTAGGTGACTAGAGGGTGGAGAGCGAGCCACAGACATCCTACACGGCAACCAGGCCTATCTCCTGTATTAGGTGACTAGAGGGTGGAGAGCGAGCCACAGACATCCTACACGGCAACCAGGCTTATCTCCTGTATTAGGTGACTAGAGGGTGGAGAGCGAGCCACAGACATCCTACACGGCAACCAGGCCTATCTCCTGTATTAGGTGACTAGAGGGTGGAGAGCGAGCCACAGACATCCTACACGGCAACCAGGCCTATCTCCTGTATTAGGTGACTAGAGGGTGGAGAGCGAGCCACAGACATCCTACACGGCAACCAGGCCTATCTCCTGTATTAGGTGACTAGAGGGTGGAGAGCGAGCCACAGACATCCTACACGGCAACCAGGCCTATCTCCTGTATTAGGTGACTAGAGGGTGGAGAGCGAGCCACAGACATCCTACACGGCAACCAGGCCTATCTCCTGTATTAGGTGACTAGAGGGTGGAGAGCGAGCCACAGACATCCTACACGGCAACCAGGCCTATCTCCTGTATTAGGTGACTAGAGGGTGGAGAGCGAGCCACAGACATCCTACACGGCAACCAGGCCTATCTCCTGTATTATGTGACTAGAGGGTGGAGAGCGAGCCACAGACATCCTACACGGCAACCAGGCCTATCTCCTGTATTAGGTGACTAGAGGGTGGAGAGCGAGCCACAGACATCCTACACGGCAACCAGGCCTATCTCCTGTATTAGGTGACTAGAGGGTGGAGAGCGAGCCACAGACATCCTACAAGGCAACCATAAACCCACTGGTATCCGCAGAACCTCAGGCCGCCAATCAAGTCTTCCTGCATGGGGACACACCAATATGGAGGAGGCACATAAATCAATATTCTACATATCGGACCTGCCTGTAACCACGGAGAAGGCTAGGAGAGAGGAGATTCCCTCCTTCTGTCAGGACAAGACAAAGATGTAATCACTACTGAGGTATACGAAGACCCATCACTACTGCGGTAAATGATTTAAGAAATTCAAAAACAGCCTGTCGTATGGTTGTTCCCCAACCCCCGGACACTCCAGGACAGGGCATTTATCAGGAGCATCCTCCACCATGAAATATATTGGGTTGCACTCCCATAAAGAGCTACAAAACGTCCACCCTACAAAAACTGCACTCCAACAAGGCAACATTTGTAGACCTGCCCCTATACTCGCTGAGGGTCGGGGGACCAAGTCTTTATTGGGACTGGCCAAGAACGGTGCATAAATTGTCTCACATTAGGCCAATACTGAGAATGCATATTCCGGAGGGACCCGCTGCACCGAGTGTGACCACCACGCTACCAGCTTTCCTCAACCCTCCATCCCTTTCAAACCTGCAGAGGTCCTGGCGTAATAAATGGTCACTCCTGATGCCACAGCCACGATCCTCCCTTTCATGAAGCGGCTGCTCATGTCTGTCCAGACACTTAAGAGCAGATTTGGAGGTCTCAAAGAATGATGTTGATGCCAAGGCCGCCAGCCTGAGCTTGGCCTGACAAATCATGGAGTACTGCACACCCAGAGCCCGCAGTCTTTTCTTTATAGCCACAAATTTAGACCACTTTCTCCAGTCTCTAGCCTCCAGTCCTGCTGCAGCTAGCCGATGGGCTTGGTGAAAGCTGCTGTAACCCGGTATCTTCCCCTATCTCGTCCTGACATGAATCATAAAGCGGGAGCGGCCTGGTGAATTCCCGTCGCCGAGGAGACCGGGCCGGTCTGTAACGGAGAAGAACCAGGGGTTGTTGACGTAGGAGTGATTGCTCCAGTCTCACCACTGCATCTCTGTTGACCTCTTGCTGCCGCCTTTCTCTTCTAGAATGTACGGGCGCCATCTTGGATTTCCGCTCCCTCACTGTTCTCTCCTTTGCTGGATTTCCTGATGCAAGTCATAGTGAACAGAGCTCGCTCTTTCCTGATCCGCGACACTTAAAAGGCTGATCCTACCGATAATCATCTGCCGCGAGCATTTTAATACTTTCAGGACGCATGACGTGGGAGCTCCTCTGCCACATGTTTCTGTACAGTCACAGCCAGGTAACGGCCTGAACCCCAAGCATATAACGTCCGGCCCCTCGACCCCCCAGTGTTTAACCTCCGGCCCCTCGACCCCCCAGTGTTTAACGTCCGGCCCCTCGACCCCCCAGTGTTTAACCTCCGGCCCATCGACCCCCCCAGTGTATAACATCCGGCCCATCCACCCCCCCAGTGTATAACCTCCAGCCCCTCCACACCCCAGCGTATAACACCCAGCCCCACGGTGTATAACCTCCGGCCACTCGCCCCCCCATGAGCGGCCACACAGAGCCCCATACAGACATGGAGGGAGAACATGAGCGGCCGCACAGAACCCCATACAGACACGGAGGAGAACATGAGCGGCCGCACAGAGCCCCATACAGACATGGAGGAGAACATGAGCAGCCGCACAGAGCCCCATACAGACACGGAGGAGAACATGAGCGGCCGCACAGAGCCCCATACAGACACGGAGGAGAACATGAGCGGCCGCACAGAGCCCCATACAGACACGGAGGAGAACATGAGCGGCCGCACAGAGCCCCATACAGACACGGAGGAGAACATGAGCGGCCGCACAGAACCCCATACAGACACGGAGGAGAACATGAGCGGCCGCACAGAGCCCCATACAGACATGGAGGAGAACATGAGCGGCCGCACAGAGCCCCATACAGACACGGAGGAGAACATGAGCGGCCGCACAGAGCCCCATACAGACACGGAGGAGAACATGAGCGGCCGCACAGAACCCCATACAGACACGGAGGAGAACATGAGCGGCCGCACAGAGCCCCATACAGACACGGAGGAGAACATGAGCGGCCGCACAGAGCCCCATACAGACACGGAGGAGAACATGAGCGGCCGCACAGAGACCAATACAGACATGGAGGAGAACATGAGCGGCCGCACAGAACCCCATACAGACATGGAGGAGAACATGAGCGGCCGCACAGAGCCCCATACAGACATGGAGGAGAACATGAGCGGCCGCACAGAGCCCCATACAGACATGGAGGAGAACATGAGCGGCCGCACAGAGCCCCATACAGACATGGAGGAGAACATGAGCGGCCGCACAGAGCCTCATACAGACATGGAGGAGAACATGAGCGGCCGCACAGAGCCTCATACAGACATGGAGGAGAACATGAGCGGCTGCACAGAGCCCCATACAGACATGGAGGAGAACATGAGCGGCCGTACAGAGCCCCATACAGACATGGAGGAGAACATGAGGGGCCGCACAGAGCCCCATACAGACATGGAGGAGAGAACATGAGCGGCTGCACAGAGCCCCATACAGACATGGAGGAGAACATGAGGGGCCGCACAGAGCCCCATACAGACATGGAAGAGAGAACATGAGCGGCCGCACAGAGCCCCATACAGACATGGAGGAGAACATGAGCGGCCGCACAGAGCCCCATACAGACATGGAAGAGAGAACATGAGCGGCCGCACAGAGCCCCATACAGACATGGAGGAGAACATGAGCGGCCGCACAGAGCCCCATACAGACATGGAGGAGAACATGAGCGGCCGCACAGAGCCCCATACAGACATGGAGGAGAACATGAGCGGCCGCACAGAGCCCCATACAGACATGGAGGAGAACAGGAGCGGCCGCACAGAGCCCCATACAGACATGGAGGAGAACATGAGGGGCCGCACAGAGCCCCATACAGACATGGAGGAGAGAACATGAGCGGCTGCACAGAGCCCCATACAGACATGGAGGAGAACATGAGCGGCCGCACAGAGCCCCATACAGACATGGAAGAGAGAACATGAGCGGCCGCACAGAGCCCCATACAGACATGGAGGAGAACATGAGCGGCCGCACAGAGCCCCATACAGACATGGAGGAGAACATGAGCGGCCGCACAGAGCCCCATACAGACATGGAGGAGAACATGAGCGGCCGCACAGAGCCTCATACAGACATGGAGGAGAACATGAGCGGCCGCACAGAGCCCCATACAGACATGGAGGAGAACATGAGCGGCCGTACAGAGCCCCATACAGACATGGAGGAGAACATGAGGGGCCGCACAGAGCCCCATACAGACATGGAGGAGAGAACATGAGCGGCTGCACAGAGCCCCATACAGACATGGAGGAGAACATGAGCGGCCGCACAGAGCCCCATACAGACATGGAAGAGAGAACATGAGCGGCCGCACAGAGCCCCATACAGACATGGAGGAGAACATGAGCGGCCGCACAGAGCCTCATACAGACATGGAGGAGAACATGAGCGGCCGCACAGAGCCCCATACAGACATGGAGGAGAACATGAGCGGCCGCACAGAGCCCCATACAGACACGGAGGAGAACATGAGCGGCCGCACAGAGACCAATACAGACATGGAGGAGAGAACATGAGCGGCCGCACAGAGACCAATACAGACATGGAGGAGAGAACATGAGCGGCCGCACAGAACCCCATACAGACATGAAGGGTGGAGAACATGAGCGGCCGCACAGAGCCCCATACAGACACGGAGGAGAACATGAGTGGCCGCACAGAGCCCCATACAGACACGGAGGAGAACATGAGCGGCCGCACAGAGCCCCATACAGACACGGAGGAGAACATGAGCGGCCGCACAGAGCCCCATACAGACATGGAGGAGAACATGAGCGGCCGCACAGAGCCCCATACAGACATGGAGGAGAACATGAGCGGCCGAACAGAGCCCCATACAGACATGGAGGAGAACATGAGCGGCCGAACAGAGCCCCATACAGACACGGAGGAGAACATGAGCGGCCGCACAGAGCCCCATACAGACATGGAGGAGAACATGAGCGGCCGCACAGAGCCCCATACAGACATGGAGGAGAACATGAGCGGCCGCACAGAGACATCAGCCTTATCCAAAAGATTGAGAGCCCGGCCTCTCCCAACATCAGTATCTGACCCAACAAATCTGCTTCTGGATGAAGGGGCAAAAATCCTACAGAAGACTCCAAAATCTTGTAGAAATCCCAGAACAGCAGGAGCCGATATTAATATGGAGTTGCCCTTCTGCAGATATGTCTATGGAGGACAGAGAAGCCCCCGGAGGTGGATGTGGGGAGCACATACTTTCTCCATATTAATGTCTATGGATGGAGGATAGAGAAGCCCCTGGAGGTGGATGTGGGGGGCACATACTTTCTCCATATTAATGTCTATGGATGTAGATGAGGACAGAGAAGCCCCTGGAGGTGGATGTGGGGGGCACATACTTTCTCCATATTAATGTCTATGGATGTAGATGAGGACAGAGAAGCCCCTGGAGGTGGATGTGGGGGGCACATACTTTCTCCATATTAATGTCTATGGATGTAGATGAGGACAGAGAAGCCCCTGGAGGTGGATGTGGGGGGCACATACTTTCTCCATATTAATGTCTATGGATGTAGATGAGGACAGAGAAGCACCCGGAGGTGGATGTAGGGGGCACATACTTTCCTCCATATTAATGTCTATGGATGTAGATGAGGACAGAGAAGCCCCCGGAGGTGGATGTGGGGGGCACTTACTTTCTCCATATTAATGTCTATGGATGTAGATGAGGACAGAGAAGCCCCCGGAGGTGGATGTGGGGGGCACATACTTTCTCCATATTAATGTCTATGGATGTAGATGACGACAGAGAAGCCCCCGGAGGTGGATGTGGGGGGCACATACCTTTCTCCATATTAATGTCTATGGATGTAGATGAGGACAGAGGAGCCCCTGGAGGTGGATGTGGGTGGCACATACTTTTCTCCATATTAATGTCTATGGATGTAGAAGAGGACAGTGAAGCCCCTGGAGGTGGATGTGGGGGGCACATACCTTTCTCCATATTAATGTCTATGGATGTAGATGAGGACAGAGGAGCCCCCGGAGGTGGATGTGGGGGGCACATACCTTTCTCCATATTAATGTCTATGGATGTAGATGAGGGCAGAGGAGCCCCCGGAGGTGGATGTGGGGGGCACATACCTTTCTCCTTATTAATGTCTATGGATGTAGATGAGGACAGAGGAGCCCCTGGAGGTGGATGTGGGGGGCACTGTCTATGGATGTAGATGAGGACAGAGGAGCCCCTGGAGGTGGATGTGGGGGGCACACACATACAAGGTGGGGTCATCATCGGGGGCAGCGTCGTCTCTACCTTCTCTATCACATCCCGGGAGGAGATGATGGTCCGGATGAAGGCCGAGGTTGGCTGGGCCTGGCAGTCGGCTGTGGGGCAGGTGCAGGTCAGGACCAGGTTCTGCTCGATGCGAGTGCTCAGATACTCATTCCAGCAATTCTGCAGAAATGGTGATGACAGTTACATCTCTGCGGTGATCACCGGATCTCACTGGCGGCTGCACTGTGGCTTCTGGTGAAGAGGGGGTGAAGGCGCCAGAAGTCGTAGCAAAGAGAGAAACCTGCTGGATCATAAAGCAGGGCCGCGGGACAGTGCTTCGCAGGGCAGCAGATTTCCTCTTGGCAGTGCAGCCAGTCAGAGGGGGTGGGGCACAATATTGGTAGGCGCTGTCAATGTTCCAGCTGATTGGCGTGTATACGGATCATGTGACTGGTCCCCTCCCCCATGCCACCCCTATATGATGCCTGTGGAGGGCCCGGGCCCCTGGCTTTCCGGGGTCACACTCACCTTGCAGCAGTAGTGTTTGCAGCACAGTGATGGCGGCTTGTCCACAGGGCTGAGTGGGCTCACACACACCGGGCACGTGGGCTGAGGGCTCTCAGGCTTGTGCGGCTCCTGCACTGCTAGTCCAGAAGCAATGAGAAGAGCCTCGGAGTCATCAGTGAAGCGCTGCAGCAGCTGGTCCATGCTCCACTTGCAGTGGATGAGGAGATGCTGGGCCATGTCCACTGACACACTCAGCGTCTCCGACACCTGCTCCACCATCCGACACATGAGCGCCCCGGCCTCGTCCTGACTGAGGGTGCGGCCCAAGGGCAGAAGAACGGACTCCAGAGCGGCCTGCTCCCCCGTCCCCCCAACGCTGGAAAACAGGAAGATGATGGGAGTTATACACAACAGGTTGGTCCACAACCACCCCCCCAAACCGGAGGATGAGAGCTCCAGGTACAAGGTGGGGACTGCTCCCACCTGGAGGTCTTGGTGGGCACCTCCAGCTTCTTTCGTTCGGAGGTCTGGAGGGTGATGTGTGCTTTCTGTGGGGTGGACGGCTCCTGGGACAGGTACTGGATGATGTGCGGCCTCTCGTCCCCTCGCCGGGCGTAGCCCTGACTGATGAGATACATGATGGCGGACAGGACGTCGGCATGGCTGCAGCCGAAACTCAGGAACCTTAGACTCTTCCCAAAGTCCAACTTCTGACATGACTCAATGACCTGGAGAGAGAAGGACAATGCGCACACTGACGGGGGCCCAAACTGGCAGCGTGCACACTGACGGGGGCCCAAACTGGCAGCGTGCACACTGACGGGGGCCCAAACTGGCAGCGTGCACACTGACGGGGGCCCAAACTGGCAGCGCGCACACTGACGGGGGCCCAAACTGGCAGCGCGCACACTGACGGGGGCCCAAACTGGCAGCGCGCACACTGACGGGGGCCCAAACTGGCAGCGCGCACACTGACGGGGGCCCAAACTGGCAGCGTGCACACTGACGGGGGCCCAAATTGGCAGCGTGCACACTGACGGGGGCCCAAACTGGCAATGTGCACACTGTCAGGGGCCCAAACTGGTAGCGCGCGCACTGACGGGGGGGCCCACTAATGGAGCCAGCAAGCACACGGACAGGGGCGATTCTTAGCTATAGGAAGCCCCTGACTGATAGATGGCCACATTTCATCCCATAATGCTGAACCCTATTCTATGGCCGCATCTCATCCATGGAGCTGTACCCCATCCCTGGAGGGGGTGTCTTACCCGGAACACCAGGTTGTCAATGTGAAGCTCCTTCTCCACCTTCATAATGTTGGTAATGAGACACAGGATGACGTTCCTCTTCCTCTCCATCGTGTGCCCCTCGTCCTCCTCCACATTCAGATATGTCTGTCTAGGGAGCAGCACGAGTCCCCTCCCCGGAACTCGACCCAAATCAAAAGCTTCATTCATACACAGGAGCCCTGAAAAATAGAGACCCTCCATCATCAGAGACCCTCCACCACCTCACAGACCTTCCCCAACATCAGTGCAGAGCAGTCTTACTCATTAAAGGCAATCCCTGTACACCGATATGGGAAGAGACTTGTGGGCCCGGGAAGCGGTGCGGGGAGCAGCGGCTGAGGAGCCTCCTTGGACTGGACCTCGAGACCCACCGTCCCCATGTGGTAGCGTAAGATACAGGTTTGTGCTAACGCCACCAGTTTGTGATTCATGCAGCCCGCGGATCAGCTGACAGGTTTCCGCTAACCCCCCTAATTTCCCGCAGTGTGTGTCACCACCTTTTTCTGACATCTGGCGTTTTCTGCTCATTTTGGGTTAATGACAATTGAGCGTAGATTATAGAAATGACAAACTGTAGCATGAAGCAAATACAGGACGATACCCACGCGTCCCACCCAGCCGGGCCTCTCGCGTCCCACCATATCTGGTGTCAGATTCTTAATCCCATACGGTTCTGTACAATCACATTCATCATGAATTATAGGTAAACTCACACTGGTACCACTAGTGCTATTAAGAACAATCCATAGCCTCCTCCTTTCCTGTTTATTTTTCCCTTATGTCCTCCTCCTTTCCTGTTTATTTTTCCCTTATGTCCTCCTCCTTTCCTTAATCGTTTTTTTCTCCTCCTTCCCCATGTCCTCCTCCTTTCCCTAATCGTTTCTTCTCCTCCTTCCCCATGTCCTCCTCCTTTCCTTAATCGTTTCTTCTCCTCCTTCCCCATGTCCTCCTCCTTTCCTTAATCGTTTCTTCTCCTCCTTCCCCATGTCCTCCTCCTTTCCTTAATCGTTTCTTCTCCTCCTTCCCCATGTCCTCCTCCTTTCCTTAATCGTTTCTTCTCCTCCTTCCCCATGTCCTCCTCCTTTCCTTAATCGTTTCTTCTCCTCCTTCCCCATGTCCTCCTCCTTTCCTTAATCGTTTCTTCTCCTCCTTCCCCATGTCCTCCTCCTTTCCTTAATCGTTTCTTCTCCTCCTTCCCCATGTCCTCCTCCTTTCCTTAATCGTTTCTTCTCCTCCTTCCCCATGTCCTCCTCCTTTCCTTAATCGTTTCTTCTCCTCCTTCCCCATGTCCTCCTCCTTTCCTTAATCGTTTCTTCTCCTCCTTCCCCATGTCCTCCTCCTTTCCTTAATCGTTTCTTCTCCTCCTTCCCCATGTCCTCCTCCTTTCCTTAATCGTTTCTTCTCCTCCTTCCCCATGTCCTCCTCCTTTCCTTAATCGTTTCTTCTCCTCCTTCCCCATGTCCTCCTCCTTTCCTTAATCGTTTTTTTCTCCTCCTTCCCCATGTCCTCCTCCTTTCCTTAATCGTTTCTTCTCCTCCTTCCCCATGTCCTCCTCCTTTCCTTAATCGTTTCTTCTCCTCCTTCCCCATGTCCTCCTCCTTTCCTTAATCGTTTCTTCTCCTCCTTCCCCATGTCCTCCTCCTTTCCTTAATCGTTTTTTCTCCTCCTTCCCCATGTCCTCCTCCTTTCCTTAATCGTTTTTTCTCCTCCTTCCCCATGTCCTCCTCCTTTCCTTAATCGTTTTTTCTCCTCCTTCCCCATGTCCTCCTCCTTTCCTTAATCGTTTTTCCTCCTCCTTCCCCATGTCTTTGCCCCTTTTTCCACCACCACTACTCCTTTATAGTCACTTGAGATGTTACTTGTACCTGATTTCACTTTCTCTCTCTCAGCAGGAGCAGAAGTTTTAGCGGCAGGAGTAATAAAGCTGCAGATCTCCTGGGCTGAGCGTCGGCAGCGTTCCAGCGGTTTACAGACGGCTCCCGGAAGGGACAGAGGCGTCACACGCCACATACCACAACTTACAAAGACGCAAAGTTCCTCGTGAGTAACCATCATTGCTGGACAGCCCATTTATACAGGAGCTCTGTGATGATGAGGACCGCAGCCTTCAGCCTTGCTACAAACACCGCTCGCACAGGCAAGATAATAAAAAATTATGTACGAATTAACGATTCACGGTGCAAGGACAAATTTCACACGACCCTAAGTGATCGCACCCGACTTGTGGCTTCAGAAAATCGCAAGATCACTCCCAAAGTAATGACTCAAAGGTCCGTGACAGCGGGGCAACCAAACCAGAGAGAGGGAATAGAGACGAGGATGAGCAGCCAGCAGATAATGACAGTGGGTAACACTGTGTCTCCCAGAAGCACTTCTATCAGTGCATCTAACAGTGCCAACAACGACGCGCGTCAGCGGACAGGCCCGGGCCCGAACACCAGCGACCCCCACTAATAGTGACCCTTCCCCAACACTAATGGAGACCCCCACTAATGGTGACCATCCCTCAACACTAATAGAGACCCCCACTAATGGTGACCCCCACTAATGGTGACCGTCCCCCAACACTAATAGAGACTCCTACTAATGGTGACCATCCCTGAACACTAATAGAGACCCCTACTAATGGTGACCCTCCCCCAACACTAATGGAGACCCCCACTAATGGTGACCATCCCTCAACACTAATGGAGACCCCCACTAATGGTGACCATCCCTCAACACCAATAGTGACCCTCCCCCAACACTAAGAGACCCCCACTAATGGTGACCCTCCCCCAACACTAATGGAGACCCCCACTAATGGTGACCATCCCTCACCACTAATGGAGACCATCCCTCAACACTAAGAGACCCCCACTAATGGTGACCCTCCCCCAACACTAATGGAGACCCCCACTAATGGTGACCATCCCTCACCACTAATGGAGACCATCCCTCAACACTAAGAGACCCCCACTAATGGTGACCCTGCCCCAACACTAATGGAGACCCCCACTAATGGTGACCATCCCTCACCACTAATGGTGACCATCCCTCACCACTAAGAGACCCCCACTAATGGTGACCCTGCCCCAACACTAATCGAGACCCACACTAATGGTGACCATCCCTCACCACTAATAGTGACCCTGCCCAACACTAAGAGACCCCCACTAATGGTGACCATCCCTCAACACTAATAGAGACCCCCACTAATGGTGACCCCCAATAATGGTGACCATCTCTCAACACTAATAGAGACCACCACTAATGGTGACCATCCCTCAACACTAATAGTGACCCTCCCCCAACACTAAGAGACCCCCACTAATGGTGACCCCCACTAATGGTGACCGTCCCCCAACACTAATAGAGACCCCTACTAATGGTGACCATCCCTGAACACTAATAGAGACCCCTACTAATGGTGACCCTCCCCCAACACTAATCGAGACCCCCACTAATGGTGACCATCCCTCAACACTAATGGAGACCCCCACTAATGGTGACCATCCCTCAACACCAATAGTGACCCTCCCCCAACACTAAGAGACCCCCACTAATGGTGACCCTCCCCCAACACTAACAGATCCCCACTAATGGTGACCCCTACTAATGGTGACCGTCCCTCAACACTAATAGAGACCCCCACTAATGATGACCCTCCTCCAACACTAATAGAGACCCCCACTAATGGTGACCATCCCTCAACACTAATAGAGACCCCTACTAATATTGTTGGGAGAAGGTCACTAATACAGACTGACAGACCCCTACTAATAGTGACTGTCATACAAAAATTGAAATCCAAAAGACGTCACCAGAGAGCGGACACGGCACCAGAGAGAGCGGACACGGCACCAGAGAGCGGACACGGCACCAGAGAGAGCGGACACGGCACCAGAGAGAGCGGACACGGCACCAGAGAGAGCGGACACGGCACCAGAGAGCGGACACGGCACCAGAGAGCGGACAAGGCACCAGAGAGCGGACAAGGCACCAGAGAGCGGACACGGCACCAGAGAGCGGACACGGCACCAGAGAGCGGACACGGCACCAGAGAGCGGACACGGCACCAGAGAGGGGGCACGGCACCAGAGAGGGGGCACGGCACCAGAGAGGGGACACATCACCCTCACACTGAACAAATGGGATTAATTATAGCTAAAGAATAAAGAAACTAATTATAACTGGGGAAGTGAGAGAGCGCCGACACATCAACCTCCATTGAAAAAGGGTCTTCTGCAGTGACCAGATAATTCTAGCAGGGAGATTTTCTGGGAAGAAGACACCAAGGCTAAGATTCGTTTATGCAGAGGTGGGGGAAGTATCAGAGATTCCTCTGATCAAAGCCTGTATGTGTGTGTAATGACTCTATATAATAGATCCCTCTGTGTGTAATGACTCTATATAATAGATCCCTCTGTGTGTAATGACTGTTTATAACAGATCCCTCTGTGTGTAATGACTCTATATAATAGATCCCTCTGTGTGTAATGACTCCATATAATAGATCCCTCTGTGTGTAATGACTCTATATAATAGATCACTCTGTGTGTAATGACTCTATATAATAGATCCCTCTGTGTGTAATGACTCTATATATTAGATCCCTCTGCGTGTAATGACTCTATATAATAGATCCCTCTGTGTGTAATGACTCTATATAATAGATCCCTCTGCGTGTAATGACTCTATATAATAGATCCCTCTGTGTGTAATGACTCTATATAATAGATCCCTCTGTGTGTAATGACTCTATATAATAGATCCCTCTGCGTGTAATGACTCTATATAATAGATCCCTCTGCGTGTATTGACTCTATATAATAGATCCCTCTGTGTGTAATGACTCTATATAATAGATCCCTCTGTGTGTAATGACTCTATATAATAGATCCCTCTGTGTGTAATGACTCTATATAATAGATCCCTCTGCGTGTAATGACTCTATATAATAGATCCCTCTGCGTGTAATGACTCTATATAATAGATCCCTCTGCGTGTAATGACTCTATATAATAGATCCCTCTGCGTGTAATGACTCTATATAATAGATCCCTCTGTGTGTATTGACTCTATATAATAGATCCCTCTGTGTGTAATGACTCTATATAATAGATCCCTCTGTCTGTAATGACTCTATATAATAGATCCCTCTGTCTGTAATGACTCTATATAATAGATCCCTCTGTCTGTAATGACTCTATATAATAGATCCCTCTGTCTGTAATGACTATATAATAGATCCCTCTGTCTGTAATGACTCTATATAATAGATCCCTCTGCGTGTAATGACTCTATATAATAGATCCCTCTGCGTGTAATGACTCTATATAATAGATCCCTCTGCGTGTAATGACTCTATATAATAAGTCCCTCTGCGTGTAATGACTCTATATAATAGATCCCTCTGCGTGTAATGACTCTATATAATAGATCCCTCTGTGTGTAATGACTCTATATAATAGATCCCTCTGTGTGTAATGACTCTATATAATAGATCCCTCTGTGTGTAATGACTATATAATAGATCCCTCTGTGTGTAATGACTCTATATAATAGATCCCTCTGCGTGTAATGACTCTATATAATAGATCACTCTGTGTGTAATGACTCTATATAATAGATCACTCTGTGTGTAATGACTCTATATAATAGATCGCTCTGTGTGTAATGTCTCTATATAATAGATCTCTGTAATCGGAATACGGTCATTGGGATTTCCCGGTCTAGTAGTGGAAGCAGCCGCGGCCTCGTCCATCACTCGTCAGACAATTGCATCATTGTCCTGAGGACTGGAGGCAGCGGTGAGATCTGTGTGATACCCCCATCCCAGGCTGCGTCTCAGTGACAGTGATCCCCATCCAACATTACCAGAGACCCTCACTTACAGTGACGTTTGATGTTAGACGAGACCCTGGGGTTACAGGGATTATGGACATATGAGAAGATGCCGGGATGTAGATGCAATCTTACCATTATTCCTGTACGACAGGACGCCGCCCGGAGGAGTCAGAGGAGCGAGAGCCTGGCTCACGAGGGTCTCTGACACCCCCGTAGACTGCACAATGGTGTCTTCAAAGACCTCCTAAAGAAAAGACAGAAGGGAAAGAGTCAGCAAGGAAACGATGTACACACACACACATACTAGCTTATTGAGCCCGTTCTACGGGCATTTTTATTGGTATATGGTCTCCCATGCTGGTATTTGTGCTGCCCCCATCCTGTTATGTGCTGCCTTCATCCCTATCCTGGTATATGCATGGTCCCCTCATCCCCAATCCTTGTATGCGTGATATCCCTCACCACCAATCCTGGTATGCATGGCACCCCTCACCACCAATCCTGGTATGCATGGCACCCCTCACCACCAATCCTGGTATGCGTGGCACCCCTCATCCCCCAATCCTGGTATGCATGGCACCCCTCATCCCCCAATTCTGGTATGCGTGGTCCCCTCATCCCCCAATCCTGGTATGCGTAGTCCCCTCATCCCCAATCCTTGTATGCGTGATATCCCTCACCACCAATCCTGGTATGCATGGCACCACTCACCACCAATCCTGGTATGCGTGGCACCCCTCATCCCCCAATCCTGGTATGCGTGGTCCCCTCATCCCCAATCCTTGTATGCGTGGTCCCCTCATCCTCAATCCTGGTATGCGTGGTCCCCTCATCCCCAATCCTTGTATGCGTGATATCCCTCACCACCAATCCTGGTATGCATGGCACCCCGCACCACCAATCCTGGTATGCGTGGCACCCCTCATCCCCCAATCCTGGTATGCGTGGTCCCCTCATCCCCAATCCTGGTATGCGTGGTCCCCTCATCCCCAATCCTTGTATGCGTGATATCCCTCCCCACCAATCCTGGTATGCATGGCACCCCGCACCACCAATCCTGGTATGCGTGGTCCCCTCATCCCCAATCCTTGTATGCGTGATACCCCTCACCACCAATCCTGGTATGCATGGTACCCCGCACCACCAATCCTGGTATGCGTGGTCCCCCTCATCCCCCAATCCTGGAATGAATGGTCCCCCTCATCCCCCAATCCTTGTATGCGTGGTCCCCTCTTCCCCAATCCTTCTATGCGTGATATCTCTCACCACCAATCCTGGTATGCATGGCACCCCTCATACCCAATCCTGGCATGCATGATACCCCTCATCCCCCAATCCTGGTATGAATGGTCCCCCCTCATCCCCCAATCCTGGTATGCGTGGTCCCCCTCATCCCCCAATCCTGGTATGCGTGGTCCCCTCATCCCCAATCCTTGTATGCGTGATACCCCCTCACCCCCCAATCCTGGTATGCGTGATACCCCTCACCACCAAACCTGGTATGCATGTTACCCCTCACCACCAAACCTGGTATGCATGTTACCCTTCACCACCAATCCTGGTATGCATGAAACCCCTCACCACCAATCCTGGTATCCATGACACCCCTCACCACCAATCCTGGTATGCATGACACCCCTCACCACCAATCCTGGTATGCATGATACCCCTCACCACCAATCCTGGTATGCATGATACCCCCTCACCCCCCAATCCTGGTATGCATGGTACCCCTCACCCTCCAATCCTGGTATATGTGGTCCCCTCACCACCAATCCTAGTATGCATGGCACCCCTTATCCCCAATCCTGGCATGCATGATACCAGGATTGGGGGTGAGGGGGACCACACATACCAGGATTGGTGGTGAGGGATATCACGCATACAAGGATTGGGGAAGAGGGGACCACGCATACAAGGATTGGGGGATGAGGGGGACCATTCATTCCAGGATTGGGGGATGAGGGGGACCACGCATACCAGGATTGGTGGTGCGGGGTACCATGCATACCAGGATTGGTGGTGAGGGATATCACGCATACAAGGATTGGGGATGAGGGGACCACGCATACCAGGATTGGTGGTGCGGGGTGCCATGCATACCAGGATTGGTGGTGAGGGATATCACGCATACAAGGATTGGGGATGAGGGGACCACGCATACCAGGATTGGGGATGAGGGGACCACGCATACCAGGATTGGGGGATGAGGGGTAAGTGTGGTCCCCCTCACCCCCAATCCTGGTATGTGTGGTCCCCCTCACCCCCAATCCTGGTATGAGTGGTACCCCTCACCCCCAATCCTGGTATGAGTGGTACCCCTCACCCCCCAATCCTGGTATGTGTGGCCCCCTCATCCCTTTCACGCTGCACACATACAAAAAAAAAAAAAAAACACATACTCCCCTTTCTTCCCTGTGCTCCAGCGGTGCTGTGTTCTGTTCTGACGGTGGAGGAGTGTGGCGCCATTTTGCTGAAGACACACTGCAAATGTGTCTTCAGTAAAATGGCGCCAGATAGCGCTATGTGCATACGCCGATCCGACGCCTAACTCCTGCCCCCGATCTCCGGCGAGAAGAAAGGTGCCGCGGCAATGCTCCTCCCGATCAGGTAAGTATGGCGCCGGAGATCGCGGTATGTGTTCAGTGTCTAAGCATACCGTGATCTCAGCGCCATACACCTCCTCTTACCTGTAACGGCTCCATGCGTTCTTCTGTCGGAGCCAGACTGCACGTCACACATGCGCCGTCTATAGAGGCTTCAGACAGAGGGACGCACACACACACACACATATATATGTATATATACGTATATATACACACACAGAACAAAGCATCCAGCCGTTACAGGTATGAGGAGTGTGTATGGCACCGGAGATCGCGGTATGCATATGTAGTGAATGCATACCGCGATCTCCGGGGCCATAAGTACATACCTGACCAGGAGGAGCGTTGCCGCGGAGCCTCTGTTCGGGCCGGGGATTGAGTGCGGCGTCGGATTCAGCAGATGCGCATAGCGTGCTATCCAGCGCCATTTTAATGAAGAAACATTTGCAGTGCGCCTTCAACACAATGGCGCCATACAGCGAGGTATGGGCACACAATTACTCCGGCACCACACTCCTCCCCCGGATGGAGGAGCAGGATGGGGCAGCATATAAGACGATGGGGGCCAGCGCATGAAAGGGATGGGGGGCCAGCGCATGAAAGGGATGGGGGGCCAGCGCATGAAAGGGATGGGGGGCCAGCGCATGAAAGGGATGGGGGCCAGCGCATGAAAGGGATGGGGGGCCAGCGCAGGAACGGGATGGGGGGCCAGCGCAGGAACGGGATGGGGGGCCAGCGCAGGAACGGGATGGGGGGCCAGCGCATGAACGGGATGGGGGGCCAGCGCATGAACGGGATGGGGGGCCAGCGCATGAATGGGATGGGGGGCCAGCGCATGAACGGGATGGGGGGCCAGCGCATGAACGGGATGGGGGGCCAGCGCATGAACGGGATGGGGGGCCAGCGCATGAACGGGATGGGGGCCAGCGCATGAAAGGGATGGGGGGCCAGCGCATGAAAGGGATGGGGGGCCAGCGCATGAAAGGGATGGGGGGCCAGCGCATGAAAGGGATGGGGGACCAGCGCATGAAAGGGATGGGGGACCAGCGCATGAAAGGGATGGGGGACCAGCGCATGAAAGGGATGGGGGCCAGCGCATGAAAGGGATGGGGGACCAGCGCATGAAAGGGATGGGGACCAGCGCATGAAAGGGATGGGGACCAGCGCATGAAAGGGATGGGGACCAGCACATGAAAGGGATGGGGGCCAGCGCATGCAAGGGATGGGGACCAGCGCATGCAAGGGATGGGGACCAGCGCATGAAAGGGATGGGGACCAGCGCATGAAAGGGATGGGGGCCAGCGCATACCAGGATGGGGGTGTGAGAGCAGGAGTTACTTCATCTATCCTGATTCTATTTTGATCTCTGTACTTGCATTTCCTTGCTCGCAGAATGAAGCCTATGTGGGGGGGGGTCTTAGGAGTGTCTTTGTCTAGAGACTAGAGATAATGGAGTAATGAAACTTGGGGGGGGGGGGTAGTATAACACTACAGATGGAACAGCTGGGTGTCAGTAACTTAGTCAATGAGATGTATGTATGCTAATGCCAGCACATGTGTAGAGATCAGCTGAGACAATTATATTGTTTTAAAGTATGAATACTAATAACCTGCATAAACCTGGACCAGAGCGTGTAATAAAGGAGTTCTGTTCTGATACTGAAAGTGTCAGTGCGGTTCTCTCTCTTTGTACATGTACTTAGAACGTCCCACATAATGTGGCGACGACAGGGACAGCACATACCACGATGGGGGCGGCACATACCACGATGGGGGGGAAGTATTTGATCCCTTGCTGTTTTTGTAAGTTTGCCCACTGACAAAGACATGCAGAGTCTATAATTTTAAGGCTAGGTTAATTTTAACATTGAGAGATCGAATATCCAAAAAAATATCAAGAAAATCACATTGTATAAATTAGATAATTTTTTTTTGCATTTTGCAGTGAGAAATAAGTTTTTGATCCCTCTGGCAAACAGCACTTTATACATGGTGGTAAAACCCTTGTTGGCAGCACAGCAGTCAGACGTTTTTTGTAGTTGATGATGAGGGTTGTGCACATGTCAGGAGGAGTTTTGGTCCACTCCTCTTTGCAGATTATCTCTAAATCATTTAGATTTTGAGGCTGTCACTTGGCAACTCGGGGCTTCAACTCCCTCCATAAGATTTCTATGGGATTAAGGTCTGGAGACTGGCTAGGCCACTCCATGACCTTACTGTGCTTCTTTTTGAGCCACTCCTTTGTTGCCTTGGCTGTATGTTTTGGGTCATTGTCTTGCTGGAAGACCCAGCCATGACCCATCTTCAATGCTCTTATTGAGGGAAGGAGGTTGTTGGAAAAAATCACATGATACATAACCCCATCCATCTTCCCTTCAGTACGGTGCAGTCATGTCCCCTTTGCAGAAAAGCATCCCCAAAGTATAATGTTTCCACCACCATGATTCACGGTTGGGACGATGTTCTTAGGGTTGTACTCATCCTTCTTCCTCCAAACACGGCGAGTTGAGTTAATGCCAAAGAGCTCAATTTATGTCTCATCTGACCACAGCACCTTCTCCCAATAACTCACAGAATCATCCAGGTGTTCATTGGCAAACTTCAGATGGGCCTGCACATGTGCCTTCTTGGGCAGGGAGATCTTGCGGGCACTGCAGGATTTTAAACCTTTAAGGCGTAATGTGTTACCAATGGTTTTCTTGGTGACTGTGGTCCCAGCTGCCTGGAGATCATTAACAAGTTCCCCCCGTGTAGTTTTAGGCTGATCTCTCACCTTCCTCATGATGAAGGATACCCCACGAGGTGAGATTTTGCATGCTGCCCCAGATCGATGTCGATTGACAGTCATTTTGTATTTCTTCCATTTTCTTACTATTGCACCAGCAGTCGTCTCCTTCTCACCCAGCGTCTTACTTATGGTTTTGTAGCCCATTCCAGCTTTGTGCAGGTCTATGATCTTGTCCCTGACGTCCTTAGAAAGCTCTTTGGTTTTGCTCATGTTGTAGAGGTTAGCGTCTGACTAATTGAGTCTGTGGACAGGAGTCTTTTATACAGGTGACTATGTAAGACAGCGGTCTGTAATGCAGGTAACGAGTTGATTAGGAGCGTCTAACTGGTCTGTAGGAGCCAGAACTCATAATGGTTTGTAGGGGATCAAATACTTATTTCTCACAGCAAAATGTGAATAAATGTATCTAATTTATACAATGTGATTTTCTTGATATTTTTTGGGATATTCTATAGTTCAATGTTAAAATTAACCGACCCTTAAAATTATAGACTGTTCATGTCTCAGTCAGTGGGCAAACTTACAAAAACAGCAAGGGATCAAATACTTATTTCCCCCTCTGTAAAGGGATGGGGGCCAGCACATGACGGGGTGGAGGACGATGAACCAACAAAAATGCACTCCACCTGGGCAAAGTTTGGACACCTTCTCATTTATAGATGTTTACATTTAGGGGGGACTTGTGCAGACAATAAAAGACATTACAGAACAAACAAAACTCAGGTCCCAGGAGGAGCGAGGGTCCCGCTGCTCGCAAGCTACAATCTATGAGGAAATAGGGGGGACACGAGAGGTGGATGGTGACAATTGCTCGTATTGTACGGTCCGGCCACCAACCAGTATGTGAACAAGTACAGACACAGAAGTCTATTAAGTGCCTGGGGGGGGTGTGAACGGATGATACAGGGGTCCTGATTTGGAAGGAAATTTTGTAAGAGAAAAACAGGGATAGTTAGATCAGGGAGGTGAGGAGATAAACCAATCTAAAGAAATGCATTTTTAGGCCAAGCTTAATACTGTGGGTATTGGGGATTATTCAAAGTGTCCAGGGTAGAGTGTTCCAATGAACTGGCGCAGCACGTGAGAAGTCTTGGAGACGAGAGTGGGAGGTTTGGATTATTGAGGATGTTAAGCTTCATTAGCAGAATGGAGGGCACAAGTAAGGTGGTAACTCAGACGAGAGAGGAGATGTAGAGGGGGGCTTAACTGTGGAGAGCTTTGTGGATGAGAGTGATGAATCTATACTGAACTCTGTATCTGATGGGTAACCAGTGCAACGACTGGCACAGGGTAGGGGCATCGGTGTAGCGGTTGGCAAGGAATATAGAATGATAGAATGTTCTCGTTGGAAGGGACCTCCAGGGTCATCGTGTCCAACCACCTGCTCAATGCAGAAGTCACTAAATCATCTCAGACAGATATCTGTCCAGCCTCTGTTTGAAGACTTCCATTGAAGAAGAACTCACCACCTCTCGTGGCCGCCTGTTCCACTCATTGATCTCCTCACTGTCATACAGTGTCTTCTAATATCTAATCTGTATCTTCTCCCGTTCAGTTTCATCCCATTGCTTCTCGTGTCTCCATGTGCAAATGAGAATAAAGATGATCCTTCTACAATGTGACAGCCCTTCAGATATTTGTAGACGGCTATTAAGTCTCCTCTCAGTCTTCTTTTTTGCAGCTAAACATTCCCAGATCCTGTAACCGTTCCTCATAGGACATGGATTGCAGACCAGTCACCATTCTGGTCGCTCTTCTCTGAACTTGCTCCAGTTTGTCGATGTCTTTTTTAAAATGTGGTGCCCAAAACTGGACGCAGTATCCAGATGAGGTCTGACCAAAGAGGAGTAAAGACCGATAATGACTTCACGTGATCTAGACTGTATGCTTCTGTTAATACATCCCAGAATTGTATTTGCCTTTTTTGCTGCTGCATCACACTGTTGACTCATGTTCAGTCTATGATCTATTAGTATACCTAAGTCTTTTTCACATGTGCTGTTGCTTAGCTCTATTCCTCCCATTCTGTATGTGATTTTTTCATTTTTATTGCCCAGATGTAGGACTTTGCATTTTTCCCTGTTATAAACCATTCTGTTGGCTGCTGCCCACTGCTCCAGTTTATTTAGGTCTTTTTGAATCCTCTCTCTCTCTTCTCTAGTGTTAGCTATCCCTCCTAGCTTTGTGTCATCAGCAAATTTAATCAGTTTACCCTCAATTCCTTCATCTAAATCATTGATAAAGATGTTGAACAATACAGGTCCCAGGACAGAGCCGTGTGGTACCCCACTTGAGACATTCATCCAGCTGGATGTGAAGCCATTTACGACCACTCTGAGTCCGATCACTAAGCCAGTGATGAATCCACCTAACAGTTGCCTTGTCCATTCCATACTTGGTCATTTTTTCAATAAGGATGGTGTGAGATACTTTGTCAAATGCTTTGCTGAAGTCCAGATATACTATATCTACAGCATTTCCCTGATCCACCCAGTCAGTGATTCTGTCATAGAAGGAAATTAAGTTAGTCTGACATGACTTGTTAGTTACAAACCCATGCTGACTCTGGTTAATCACTTCATTCTTATCCAGGTACTTACATACATGTTGTTTAATAATTTATTCAAAGATCTTTCCTGGTATAGAAGTAAGGCTCACCGGCCTATAGTTCCCGGGATCCATCTTCTTCCCATTCTTGACGATAGGGACAACATTTGCTCTTCTTCAGTCTTCTGGGACTTCTCCTGTTCTCCAAGAATTTTCAAAGATTATGGAGAGTGGTTCAATAATTTCCTCTGCTATCTCCTTCAGTACCCTAGGATGTAATTCATCTCGACCTGGAGACTTGAACTCATTTATGTTAGCCAAGTATTCCCTCACAATCTCTCTCTTTATAGTGTGGATTCTTCTATTCCTTCAATAGTACAGTGAAGATCAGTTGATGTTACATTAGAGAAAACATGCAAAATAGGGATTTAATAGTTCAGTCTTCTCAGCATCATTTTCATCCTGTAAAAATCCTATAGCATCTTTGACTTTTCTTTTACTTTTGACATACCCGCAAAATTCTTTCTTATTGCTTTTGACATCTCTTGCAAGTCTCAATTCATTGTCCGCTTTATCCGATCCTGGCTGCCACATTCACGATAGATTGAAGAGGGGAGAGTTTAGTAAGAGGGAGGCCGATTAGTTGTAATAGTCCAGGCGAGAATGAATCAGGGCGACAGTCAGAGATTTTGCAGAGTCAAAGGCGAGAAAAGGTTGAATTCTGGAGATGTTTTTGAGGTGCAGGTGACAAGAGCGAGTGATCGGATGTAGGGAGTGTAAGAAAGATCTGAATCAAGTATGACCCCAAGACAGCGAGCGTGCTGCTGGGGAGTAATGGTGGAGCCACAGACGGAAATGGCAATAAGGGGCATAGACGGATTTTGGTAAGACCTTACCTGTAAAATCCTTTTCAGAGAAGGAAGGAAGGGAGACACAGATCCATTACTAGTGGGGGTAGGAGGAGCCCCCCAGGATAGTTCACCTCAGATTAGAAAAAGTGACGACCGGCCCCTCCAGCTTAGGCTTCTCCTACTCCCATGTCCTTCAGTCCGTACACAAGCTAAGGAAGAGCAGACAACACCAGCGGAACAACACAACCCCTTCCGAAAATTCAGAAATGCAAGAGAACAGGTTATGCATATAACAGAAAGAACACACAGTCCCAGGCACTACTCACTGGACCTGACAACTGCGATGAGCTGGCAATGCTGGAACAGAGCCCTAGCGCGCCGACCCCCGCCCAGATGACCGCCATCAGAGAGGAGTTGCGCCGCATCTGGAAAACAATAATGCACTTCTGCCATGGGAGGGTGCTGTGTCTCCCTTTCTTCCTTCGCTGAAAAGGATTTTACAGGTAAGGTCTTACCAAAATCCGTCTTTCAGCAGCAGAAGGGAAGGAAGGGAGACACAGATCCATTACTAGTGGGACATCCCAAAGCAGTCCAGAACTCAAGGGTGGGAAACAGAGGCAGAATCGCTAACACCCCAACAACTTAGTCAAGAGCGCAACAAGCGCCAAAACTAGATAAAGAGATAACCTAAACCACCGCCGCCTGCAGGACCCTGCGTCCCAAGGCCGCATCGGCAGAAGCACTCACGTCCTCTTTATAAAATTTAGTAAAAGTGTGATCGGAGAGCCAGGTAGCCGCCCGGCAGAGCAGCGCTGCCGAGGCCCCCTGACGAAAAGCCCACGACGAACCAACAGCTCTCGTGGAATGAGCTCGAACCTTAACCGGACAAGGCTCGCCCTTGAGCCGGTACGCCTCCAGGATAGCCGAACGTATCCACCGATCTATAGTGTCCTTGGAAGCCCGCTGACCACGCCGACGACCAGCAGGAATCACAAAAAGAGAGTCCGACTTCCAAAACCCTTGCGTGATTGTAAGATAGAACTTCAATGCCCGCACCAAATCCAACAAGTGCAAGGCCCGCTCCTTTGGACTCTTCGGTTTCGGACAGAGGGAGGGCAACACGATGTCCTGATTGACGTGAAAACGCGACACCACTTTAGGCAGAAAATCGCAACTGGTACGAAGCACCACACGATCCGAGTGGAATTCCAGAAAAGGGGGCGAGCAAGACCGTGCCGCCAACTCAGAAACCCTTCTCAAAGAGGTGACCGCCACCAGGAAGGCCACCTTCCAAGAAAGCAAGTAAAGCGTAGCTGAATCCATAGGCTCAAACGGCCCATGCTGAAGAGCCTCCAAGACTAGATTGAGCCGCCAAGGAGCCACAAACGCCCTCCGAGGCGGAAACTGACGTGCAACCATGCGAAAAAACGAACGCACATCCCTGCGCGAGGCAATAGCCTTCCGAAAAAGCACGGATAGTGCAGATACCTGACCCCGCAAGGTACCAACCGCCAGACCCTTGGCCAAACCACATTGCAGAAAAGCCAAGAAGTTGGGAATGGAAAAAACCCTCGGGTTCCTTGACGATCCAGAACACCATGAATAGAAGGCCTCCCAAGTTCTGTGATAAATCCTAGTCGTAGCTGGACCTCTGGCCGCCCGCAAGGTGGCAATGACCTCGGCCGAAAACCCATGACGGGTCAAGATCTCGGTCTCAAGTGCCACGCCGTCAAACGAAGTGACTTTAGGTCCGGATGGCGAATGGGCCCTTGGGTTAACAGGTCCGGGCGAAGAGGCAGTGGAAACGGAGGCGCCGCCAGAAGAGACACCAGCGTTGAATACCACGCCCTCCGCGGCCAATCCGGCGCCACCAAAATTACCGATATTCGTTCTAGTTTGATCCGCCGGATCACCAGAGGAAGTAAGGATACCGGCGGAAACACGTAGATCAGCTCGAACTGGTCCCCACTAGAGCATCTACCGCCACAGCCTCCGGGTCCCTGTACCTGGACATGAACGTCGGAATCCTGGCGTTCAGCCTGGATGCCATCAAGTCCACTTGGGGAGTCCCCCAACGGGAGCACAGCAGTGCAAAAACTTCCGGATGAAGACTCCATTCTCCGGGATCCAGCTGCTCGCGACTGAGGAAGTCCGCCGTGATATTCAGCACTCCTGGAATGTGAATCGCGGAGATGGCTGGAACCCTGGACTCGGCCCATACCAAGATCCGAGAGACCTCCATCATGAGTCTGGAACTCCTCGTCCCGCCCTGATGGTTGATATACGCGACAGCTGTCGCATTGTCCGTCTGAATCCGGACCGGCAGACCGCTCAAAGGGACCGTCCAATGTCGGAGGCAGAGAAATATTGCTCTCAACTCCAGGATGTTGATCGGCAGAGACGACTCCTCTGACGACCAGACCCCCTGAACCCAGAGATAGTTCCAAACTCCCCCCTCCAGCCAGTCAGGCTGGCATCGATGGTATGTCCGACCACCGTGGGAGGAGGAAGGATTTCCCCAGGGATAAAGCCTCCGGACGTAACCACCATCCAAGATACCGACACAGCGATCCAGCGAAGCTGGCGATCGATCCCAACGGGTCAGAATAAGATCTTGGAGACCCCGGGAATGAAATTGTGCAAACGGTACCGCTTCCATTGCCGCCACCATCAGACCCAGAAGGCGCATACACTTCCGAAGGGACATCGCCGACCTCATAGCCTGGACATGGTGACGAAGGTTTGATTGTTTGTCCGGAGGCAGGGAGACCACGGCCCGTACCGTGTCGAAATGCATCCCCAAGAACAGGATTGACTGCGACGGCTCCAATGACGACTTCTTCCAATTGACCAGCCACCCGAAGTCCTCCAGGTGCTGAAGGGAGATATCGCGAGCTGTCACCGCCTCCTCCGCTGTGGGCGACACAATTAACAGGTCGTCCAGGTAGGGGAGAATCGTAACTCCTTGCCTTCGAAGGAGCGCCATGAGCGGCGCCAGAATCTTTGTAAAAACCCTGGGCGCCGAGGCCAAACCGAATAGTAGGGCCACAAACTGGTAATGGGCCTGACCTATGGCGAAACGCAGGAAGCGCTGGTGAGCCCTGCAAATAGGCGTCGTGGATGTCGATCGACACCAAGAAATCGTACTGCGACAGGGCCGCCACGACAGAGCGAAGAGACTCCATACGGAATATCCGGGTCCAGACATGAAAATTCAATTCTTTGAGGTCCAGAATGGGGAGAAACTTGTCCTCCTTTTTGGGGACCACAAAAAGGTTGGAGTAAAACCCCCTTCCCCGGTCCTCCGGCGGAACCGGAACCACCACACCCTGCTGCAGAAAAGAGTCGACCTCCCGCAACAGTGCAGCAGCCAGCATGGCCTCGGACGGGATGCGTGACTGACGAAACTGGTCCGGGGGTCAAGAATGAAACTCTATGAAATAGCCTGCCGACATAACCCGCGTCACCCAGGAGTCCGATACGTGGGACGCCCAAATCGACCCGAATTGTAGCAGACGACCTCCCACCCGAGAGCCCTCGAGTGGGTTCCTGGCGACAGTCCGCCTTAGCGGGCTTTTTGTCAACCTCCCGTTTGTCCTGACGGAAATGTTGTTTCCAGGGTGTACGGGATTTCTGGGTGGTCTTCTTTCCGGAAGACGAGGGACGACCCGATCTCCAAGAGGGCTGACCGAACCGTCCCCTGGGCCGAAAGGACATACGACCACTACCGGCACTTGACTTGCCAGACGTAGAAGCCGCTGCTTTCCGCTGCGGCAAAGCCGTATCCTTGGCCTTGGCAATCAGCTCCGTGAGGTCCGAACCAAAAAGCTGACCGCCCTTGTACGCCAGACTCAGCAAACCTTGTTTGGATACTGCGTCTCCAGTCCACTGTTTAAGCCACAGAGCTCTCCTGACTGTGACGGCCGAGGATTGAGCCCTGGACAGAACCGAAGTAGTATCCAGCACTGCGTCCCTGCCATATCAGGCCGCCTCTTCCAACAGCTGGAAGAGCCTTTCCACCTCAGACAGCGGAGTCCCATCTTGCCACGCCGTCCGCAGCTGATCCAACCACCGCAGAGAAGCCTCACCAGCCCACATGGCCCCCAAGGCCGCTCGGAATCCATGACCCGCGGCCTCGTAGATGGACTTCGCTGCTAACTCCGTCCTTCTGTCCAACGGTTCCTGTAAACTCGCCTTCCCTTTAACAGGAAGCAAAGAAGATTTGCTCAGCTGAGACAATGGCACGTCCGCTTCAGGAGAGGGGACCCAATTAGCGATCGTCTCCGTGGAGCAGGGATACAGGGCATCAAAAAACCGCATCCCCTGGAAGCGTTTATCCGAACACAGGCGTTCCTTCTCCATCGCCTCGTTAAGTTCATCGTGCGCCGGCAGCGTCGAACGAGCCCGACGCGACTCCTGATACAGCCGGGCCGACTTGCCAGGGCGCCTCGTCACCTCTTCAGACAGCTGTAGCGCTTCACGCATAGCCCCAATAAAAGCGTCCACGCGGCCCGAAAGAAAAGCAGAGCGACCCTGCCGATCCTCTTCATCAGAATCGGAGATCTCACCAGGAGAGTCTGTCGGTGATTCCGAAGCCTCCGACGCACTGCGCGGAGGAGACAGCGCCACCACAGGCCTGTGGCGCTTCTTGCCTTGTGACGTCGGTTGGGACTTAGCTGATACCCAATAACCCAGGAGGTCAGACAGACTGTCAATGGAGCGAGTGAGCGCCTCCACTTTAACATCACTGAGACCCCCGACCAGTGTCGAACCTGACGCTGTCGAAGACCCCGGCGTATCAGATACGCGTGACCGATCCTGAAGCGGACCGGGAGAGAGGTCCGCGCCCCCTGATCCGACATGCCCCCACACAGTTGCGAGCGTCGCGGATAAGGCGGTAATAACCCCTTACAATGGGTACAGTAACCGAGGATGTGTGATTCTGCTACCACAGCCTGTTCTTACACAAAAAATCACCAAGCACTGAAGGGTTAAAGCTCCTCCTTAAAGGGAGAAGAGCAACCCCAGCTGCCTGCAGAGGAAAAGTTAACCTAACAGACTAGGGTGATGCACCCTCTGATCCCAGAAGCATGCCCCTGAGGAGGCCAGACCCCATTCAGAAGGGGTTAATGCTGCTGACCCCGCAATACACCTTTGCCTTAAAAGGACAGAGGTGTGCGAGTCCCAGAGCCTCCTCAGCAGAGAGGTAGCAGCGCCGGATATAGAACACCCTGTCTGCCTTAACAGGCCAGCAGTAAGGTGCTCTGCGCTGCAATAGTGAGAAAAAGGAATCTTCTGCCTTAAAAGGCAGAAGTGACTCACCAGCTGGCCGCGGTGACTGCTCTTCTCTGTGTCTGGTGGTGTAGAGAGCGGGGAGCAGGGAGCAGGAGGCGCTGCACGTGGACGCCGGCAGAAGGACCCGGAAGAAGAAGGGGCTGGGTCAGCTCCAGCGCGCGCTTTCCGGGCGCTTCCTGCCTGAGGCTAAGATGACAGGCAGCAGAGAGGCGTGAAGTCACGCCCCCCGCCGCCGCATACTAACGGAGCCCGCGGCTCCTCCTTCCCTGCTCCCCTGCTAGCAGAGAGTTACACAAACGCCGTATGCAGCGGTGATATCCTTCCTGCAAGGACAAAACAGCAGTCGACACTTGTAACAGTAAGAGCGGCTGCCGCCGCAGCCGCTGAAGCACTCGGACCTTGAGGGCACTTACCCAGCTGAGCGCCACAGGGACCCCCAGGGATGTGTGGTGCCGTGGCCCTTTGCTCCCCCGCACGGCGGAGCGCGCAGGGACCCCACAGAAGCCGTGTGAGTCTCCGCCAGGGAGCGCCCTGTATCCCCCGGGGCTGGCAGGCTTCTGCGGGGACCTCCGTAGGGGGTACGCAGATCCGCCAGGGGAGGGTCAGGGGTCCCAGCAGCGCCAAGACCCCCTGAGATCTCTAGACTGAAGGACATGGGAGTAGGAGGAGCCTAAGCTGGAGGGGCCGGTCATCACTTTTTTCTAATCTGAGGTGAACTATCCTGGGGGGCTCCGCCTACCCCCACTAGTAATGGATCTGTGTCTCCCACTAGTAATGGATCTGTGTCTCCCTTCCTTCCCTTCTCCTGCTGAAAGGTTGGTTAGTGGAGGAGGAAACACAGGGAGGTCAGTTTTTGATAGCTTCAGTGTCACATAGAAGGAGGACATGATGTTAGAGACGGCGGACGGGCAATCACTGGTATTTTGCAATAATGCAGGCGTCAGGAGACGCTGTGTATAATTGGGTGTCATCAGCATAGAGATGGTACTGAAAACCGAATCTGCTGATGGTTTATCCAATAGGGGCAGTATATAGAGAGAAGAGGAGGGGGCCTAGGACTGATCCTAGAGGAACCCCGACAGTAAGAGGAAGTAGGGAGGAGGAGGAGCCGGCAAAAGATACTGTGAAGGAGCGGTCAGAGAGGTAGGAGGAGAACCAGGAGAGAGCGGTGTCCTTGAGGCCGATAAAGCGGAGCATAGTGAGGAGGAGCTGGTGATCCACAGTGTCGAATGCTGCAGAGATCCAGGAGATCAGCAGGGAGTAGTGACCATTAGATTTAGCTGTTAGTAGATCATTAGAGACTTTAGTGAGGGCAGTTTCAGTAGAATGTAAAGAGCAGAAACCAGATTATAAAGGGTCAAGAAGAGAGTTATCGGAGAGATAGCGGATTAGACGGGAATGGACCAGGCGTTCCAGGAGTTTAGAGATGAAGGGAAGATTGGAAACAGGTCTGTAGTTGGCCGTGCAGTTCTGGTCCAGGGATGGTTTTTTAAGTAATGGATGTATGCTGGCGTGTTTAAATGAGGAGGGAAAGATACCAGATGAGAGGGAGAGAATAAATATTTTAGTTAGGTGAGTGGTGGCAGCCAGGGAAGGGACTGGAGGAGATGTGAGGGAATAGGGTCACTAGCACAGGTAGTAGGGCTAGAAGATGCAAGGAGCCTGATCACTTCTTCCATGACTGGTTCAAAGACAGAGGGTGAGCTAGATGCAATGGGGGAGGGAGGAGCATGCATGGTATTAGGAAATTTTCTCCCAATCCCCTGCCGGATATGGTCAATTTTTTCTTTGAAATAATTAGCTAGATTGTCAGCGCTGAGGTCGGTGGTCGGGGCCTTCAGTTTTGGATTGAGGAGGGAATGAAAAGTGTCAAAGAGACATTTAGGATTGTTGGAAACTGAAGTGATGAGAGTATTGAAATACATTTGTTTGAAGGGGTGAAGGGCGGAGGTGTAAGTTTTAAGCATAAACTTATAATGGCTGAAATCTTCAGCCAGACTGGATTTTCTCCACACTGGAGGGGACATATATACACCACATATATACACCACACTGGAGGGGACATATATAGTCAGTGCCTTTGCTTTATTTTCTGTACACTCAGGGTATTCTACAGGATGGGAGTGATTGTACATCTCACCTGGTGCTGGTTGAAGAGCAGTAAGATGAACATCTGCAGGGTGGAGACTCTGAGCGTCAGGTCTCCATATTGTACCTCAGCGTTTCCTAACCAAGTCCACTGCAGCCGGCGAGACTGAGCGAGGTCTGAGCCCGGAACTGCCTGACCTGAAGAGAGCACACAAGGCGATGTTCAGCGAACACTCACAGGAGAAGTCACAGCCGCAGACACCGCGGGGCACTTACTCCTTGTATAGAAGTCAGTGAAGCGCTGCAGAGGGGTCCCAAGAGTCTCTGGGAGATACTTAGATGGATCAGTCAGATAGCAGAGAGGAGATATAGACCAACATCGAGGTGATAGCACAAATATCTGGACATCAGAATCCTCCACACCCTCGACCTGCAGCACAGGGCTTTCCTCCATCACCTAAAGACACAGAAGACACAGTGAGGAGCTAAAGTCAAGAAGAATCCACGATCATCATAGAGTGACCACGACTACAACTGAGAAGAACCCACCTCCATCATAGAGTGACCACAACTACAACTGAGAAGAACCCACCTCCATCATAGAGTGTCTACAACTACAACTGAGAAGAACCCACCTCCATCATAGAGTGCCCACAACTACAGCTGAGAAGAACCCACCTCCATCATAGAGTGACCACAACTACAGCTGAGAAGAACCCACCTCCATCATAGAGTGACCACAACTACAGCTAAGAACCCACCTCCATCATAGCGTGACCACAACTACAGCTGAGAAGAACCCACCTCCATCATAGAGTGACCACAACTACAGCTGAGAAGAACCCACCTCCATCATAGAGTGACCACAACTACAACTGAGAAGAACCCACCTCCATCATAGAGTGACCACAACTACAGCTGAGAAGAACCCACCTCCATCATAGAGTGACCACAACTACAACTGAGAAGAACCCACCTCCATCATAGAGTGTCTACAACTACAACTGAGAAGAACCCACCTCCATCATAGAGTGACCACAACTACAACAGAAAAGAACCCTCCCCGATCATAGAGGATGCCCCCAATTACAGAGCGGCCACAACTACAACCGGGAAGAACCCACCATTATCGTAGATGATGCCACCGATCATAGAGTAATCACAACTACAACAGAGAAGAACACACAACTTTCCTAGAGCATGCCTCAGTCATAGAGCGACCACAATTACAACCAAGAAGAATTAACCATTATAAGAGAAGATACTCCCCATCACAGAGTGATTACAACTGAGGAGAAACCACCATTATCTGATTAAATTGTGATCATAATTATAACTAAGAACACACCTCCATCATAGAGGGTTTCCCCAATCATGGAGCGACCACAACTATAACCAAGAAGAAGCCATCATTATCATAGATGATCCCTAGATCAGAGTGCGAACACAACTACAACTGAGAAGGCATCACCATCATGTAGAATGTCCCCAATCATAGCGTAATCACAACTACAATAGAGAAGAACCCATCTCCATCATAGATGATGCCCCCAATCGCCTCCTCCTGGTTCATGTCCTCACCCTTCCATCAATTTTCTCCTGCCAGTCAACACTTTCCTCACACCATCTCCTCATTCTGGTCCTTCTCTAAACTACTACTTCCTCCTCCTCACCATCCTCTATTTCCCTTCACCAACTTGACCTTCTGGTTTTTCTCCTCCACAGCTTCTCTTCACTTCACCTCACCATCTCCTCCTCCCCTCCTGTTACCATCACTTCTTCCACACCATCCCAGCACCCCACCCTTCGTGATGACCTCCTCCCTGTCACATCCCACCACCCATCCCCATCCATCTCTCACCATGGGCTCCAATTGTCTTCCTCCTCACCACCTACTCATGGATGTCCTTCTCATCACCATCTCTTCCTCCTAATCCTCATCCTCACCTTCTCTCACCATCTCCTTCCACCTGCCATCCCTTCATCCTGCTCCTCTTCCAAACTATTTCTAACTTCTCCCCTCACTATCCCCTTTTTCTCACCATCCCCTCCAATTTCTCATCATCACCATCTCCTCCTCCTGTACCTATTCCTCATCATTTCTCACTTTCCCTCAACCTCCCTCATTCTCCTGCTGGTTCTGCTTCTCACCATTACCTATTCCGCACCATTCCCTCTTACTCTCACCATCTCCTCCTCCTGGTCCTTCCCCTTTTCCACACCATGTCGTCATCCTGGCCCTCCTCTCCCTCAATGTGTCCTCCTGATCGGCCTCCTTACCATCTTCTCTTACTAGTCCACTTCCTCACCATCTTCTCCACTTCACCATCCCCCCCAACTTACTCTCATCTCCAACTGTTCCTCCGCCACCTCCTCCTTACTATCCCATCACCTTTCCTCACAATATCCTCCAGTTAGTAATCCTCTTCATTCCCACTTACACCTGCCATCTCTTCTTTCTAGTCCTCCTCATCCTTGTCTTCCTCTTCACCATCTACTCCATCTTCTGGTCTTCCTCTTCACAATCCTCCACTTTTCCTCACCATCTTCTGCACCTGACAGTCCTGCTCATTATCCCCTCTTCCCATACCTATGCTCTTCTTTCTGGACCTCCTTCTCACCATCTTTTCATCCTCCTCATTATGTTGTCATCAACTCCTCCTCCTTTCTGTCCTGATTCTCACCTACCTCTCACAATCTCCTTCTCCGGGTCTTTCTTGTTGCTATCCCTCCATCGCAACATCCTCCCTTACTATTGCCATCTCCTCCTCACTATCCCTCCTGCCCCTCACTATCTCCTCCCGCTTGTCCTTCTACTCCTCATCATACCCTTCTCCTGGTCCCCCTTCTTCCCATCTCCTCCTCCTCACCCTGAACACCAACTCACCACCACTATCTCATACTCCTCCTCACAACCACCACCACCATCATCTCCTGGTCTGCCTCCTTACATCGCCTCCTCCTAGTCTGCTTATTCACCATCTGCTCCTTCTCCCCACCAGCTATACCTTCTGGCTGTCCTGATCCTCCCCTGCCCCCCTAACCCTCACAATCGCCTTCACTCGGTCTCGCTAGTTATCCTCTTCCGCAACATTCCCTCCTCATGATTATCACATCCTTCTCCTTGTCATAACACCACCTCTTCTTCGCCACCATCTCTTCCTCCTCTCTGCCACCACCTTGTCCTTCTCCTCACCACCATCTCCTCCTCCTGGTCGTCATCCTCTTCGTTCTCCTCTGATAAGACTTCTCTATCGCGCTCCTGCAGTCGGTACAGATGTTCCTCTTTCTGCAGATCTTTCGCCTCCTGCAGGTTTTTCAGCATCTGTTGTGGGAATCGATTTGGGAAGCAAATTCCAATGTGATCAACCACCGTGTTCTCCAGCCAGCAGGGTCCGAGCGAAAGGAGCCGATCTGCCAGGTAATGCCTGCAATACAAAGCATCATGGGAACAAGGGCTTAGAAACAGCAGAGCAGAGAGCAGCGCCGCAAAGAGCAGCAGCACCACAAAGAGCAGCAGCAGCGGCAGCACCACAAAGAGCAGCAGCAGCGGCAGCACCACAAAGAGCAGCAGCAGCGGCAGCACCACAAAGAGCAGCAGCAGCGGCAGCACCACAAAGAGCAGCAGCAGCGGCAGCACCACAAAGAGCAGCAGCAGCAGCACCACAAAGAGCAGCAGCAGCAGCACCACAAAGAGCAGCAGCAGCAGCACCACAAAGAGCAGCAGCAGCAGCAGCACCACAAAGAGCAGCAGCAGCACCACAAAGAGCAGCAGCAGCACCACAAAGAGCAGCAGCAGCAGCACCACAAAGAGCAGCAGCAGCAGCACCACAAAGAGCAGCAGCAGCAGCAGCAGCACCACAAAGAGCAGCAGCAGCAGCAGCAGCACCACAAAGAGCAGCAGCAGCACCACCACAAAGAGCAGCGGCAGCAGCACCACAAAGAGCAGCAGCGGCAGCAGCACCACAAAGAGCAGCAGCGGCAGCAGCACCACAAAGAGCAGCAGCGGCAGCAGCACCACAAAGAGCAGCAGCGGCAGCAGCACCACAAAGAGCAGCAGCGGCAGCAGCACCACAAAGAGCAGCAGCAGCACCACAAAGAGCAGCAGCAGCACCACAAAGAGCAGCAGCAGCACCACAAAGAGCAGCAGCAGCACCACAAAGAGCAGCAGCACCACAAAGAGCAGCAGCAGCACCACAAAGAGCAGCAGCAGCACCACAAAGAGCAGCAGCAGCACCACAAAGAGCAGCAGCAGCACCACAAAGAGCAGCAGCAGCACCACAAAGAGCAGCAGCAGCACCACAAAGAGCAGCAGCACCACAAAGAGCAGCAGCACCACAAAGAGCAGCAGCAGCGCCGCAAAGAGCAGCAGCGGCAGCACCACAAAGAGGAGCAGCAGCACCACAAAGAGCAGCAGCAGCACCACAAAGAGCAGCAGCAGCACCACAAAGAGCAGCAGCAGCACCACAAAGAGCAACAGCAGCACCACAAAGAGCAACAGCAGCACCACAAGGAGCAGCAGCAGCACCACAAGGAGCAGCAGCAGCAGCACCACAAAGAGCAGCAGCAGCAGCACCACAAAGAGCAGCAGCAGCAGCACCACAAAGAGCAGCAGCACCACAAAGAGCAGCAGCAGCAGCACCACAAAGAGCAGCAGCACCACAAAGAGCAGCAGCAGCAGCACCACAAAGAGCAGCAGCAGCAGTACCACAAAGAGCAGCAGCACCAGCAGTACCACAAAGAGCAGCAGCACCAGCAGTACCACAAAGAGCAGCAGCACCAGCAGTACCACAAAGAGCAGCAGCAGCAGTACCACAAAGAGCAGCAGCAGCAGTACCACAAAGAGCAGCAGCAGTACCACAAAGAGCAGCAGCAGCAGCAGTACCACAAAGAGCAGCAGCAGCAGCACCACAAAGAGCAGCAGCAGCAGCACCACAAAGAGCAGCAGCAGCAGCACCACAAAGAGCAGCAGCAGCAGCACCACAAAGAGCAGCAGCACCACAAAGAGCAGCAGCAGCACCACAAAGAGCAGCAGCAGCAGCACCACAAAGAGCAGCAGCAGCAGCACCACAAAGAGCAGCAGCACCACCACAAAGAGCAGCAGCAGCAGCACCACAAAGAGCAGCAGCAGCACCACAAAGAGCAGCAGCAGCACCACAAAGAGCAGCAGCAGCACCACAGAGAGCAGCAGCAGCACCACAAAGAGCAGCAGCAGCACCACAAAGAGCAGCAGCAGCACCACAAAGAGCAGCAGCAGCACCACAAAGAGCAGCAGCAGCACCACAAAGAGCAGCAGCAGCAGCACAAAGAGCAGCAGCAGCACCACAAAGAGCAGCAGCAGCACCACAAAGAGCAGCACAAGGAAACATGAGAATATTCAAACCTGTAAAAATGCTCAAAGGAATTGGCCAGTTCCAGATCAGACAAGAAAAGAATAAAGTCCAGGAATTCCTGCAGCTGCTCCAGGGCCCGGAGATCAGAAGAATCTGCACGAATCGCAGTTATCAGCTGATCTATATAGCGAGCAAACTGCTCAGTCACCTGCAACATACAAACATCCGGGATATTAGAGGGGGCCCACACCACCATACAGACACCGGCGGGGCCCACACCACCATACAGACACCGGCGGGGTCCACACCACCATACAGACACCGGCGGGGCCCACTCCATATACAGACACCGGCGGGGTCCACACCACCATACAGACACCGGCGGGGCCCACTCCATATACAGACACCGGCGGGGTCCGCACCACATACAGACACCGGCGGGGTCCACACCACCATACAGACACCGGCGGGCCCACTCCACATACAGACTCACGTGTAGCGCAGTCAGGAATGACAGCTGTAACAGCCCTTCACAGAAGCCTTGGCGCAGAGACAGTAAGAATCGCGTCTGCTGCCCAAACATCTCGTCCATGGCGAGTCTAAGAGCCCGGTACATTGAGCAGATCCGGGGAGACAGATCCACATTATTCCAGGACATCTCCAGAAAGCGCTGCACCTGGAGGACACAAGGGGAATTAAACCCAATAACAGTGGAGGAGTCCGTCCCAGACAACGCCAGAGCAGCGGCTACCTGCTTCCGGACCACCTCTTGCCAGCACTGGGCAATTCCCGCCACACTGCTCCATCCAGAACCGGAGGGTCTCACAGGCGGACTGAGGGTGTCCCGACTCTTCCCATCTGAGGAGAGAGCAAACGTAACACCACCTGACACAGGTTCCCATCCTACCTCCCCGCCAGGTGAAGGGATAAGACACTCACTGGTCCTACTGGGGGGCTTCAGTCCGGCAGTGTCCTGGGGGCTGGTGTCCACATGGACCAGGAGGTGAGTGAGCCTGCGGACCCGAGAGTTGAAGACTGAGGTTTGGGCCTTGGGTCTTCGGGCACTCTGAATGTTCTCCAGGTAGCGGGTAAGAAGCCAGCTGAGGGGGCTCAGACCTACGGAGTCTGGAAGAGATTGGGATTGCAGGCTGACCTCCCGCCCATCAGGTAAGCAGAACATGGGGGTCTGAGAGGTTCTTACCTGAGGCTGTGATGCTCCTCACCAGGGGAGATATCAGAGCCTCCCAACAGGTGCGGCCCAGAGCCTGTGCGGCCTCATCGTCCGGCAGGAACCGATCTGCAAACTCCTGCTCATGTGACAAGGCGCGGTTCAACCTGCAATGAGAAGACCACTCAGTGACAGAGGAGATACCACCAGGGATGACGGCATCTGCTCCCGCCTGGTGCTACCTGCTGAACAGCTGTAGTAAGCGCTCCTTCTTCTCACAGATCTCCTGCCCCCAGCTGTGAGCTCGGCTGGTGTAGAAGAGGAACGTTCTCCGGCACAGCTGCTCCTTAAACACCGGCCAGAATGTCGGCTTTGGCCCCAGGACCTCCAAACCACGGACCCTCGTGTCAATACCACCCTGCAGTAAGACCGCGTTACACAGAAGCCCCGAGCCAGCGCAGCAGCAGGAGCCCCGAGGCAGAGCAGCAGCAGGAGCCCCGAGGCAGAGCAGCAGCAGGTGCCCCGTGGCAGAGCAGCAGCAGGAGCCCCGAGGCAGAGCAGCAGCAGGAGCCCCGAGGCAGAGCAGCAGCAGGAGCCCCGAGGCAGCGCAGGAGCCCCGAGGCAGAGCAGCAGCAGGAGCCCCGAGGCAGAGCAGCAGCAGGAGCCCCGAGGCAGAGCAGCAGCAGGAGCCCCGAGGCAGAGCAGCAGCAGGAGCCCCGAGCCAGAGCAGCAGCAGGAGCCCCGAGGCAGAGCAGCAGCAGGAGCCCCGAGCCAGCGCAGCAGCAGGAGCCGCGAGCCAGCGCAGCAGCAGGAGCCGCGAGCCAGCGCAGAAGCCGCGAGCCAGCGCAGCAGCAGGAGCCGCGAGCAAGCGCAGCAGCAGGAGCCGCGAGCCAGCGCAGCAGCAGAAGCCGCGAGCCAGCGCAGCAGCAGAAGCCGCGAGCCAGCGCAGAAGCCGCAAGCTAGCGCAGAAGCAGAAGCCGCGAGCCAGCGCAGAAGCCGCGAGCCAGCGCAGCAGCAGAAGCCACGAGCCAGAGCAGCAGAAGCCACAAGCCAGCGCAGCAGCAGAAGCCACGAGCCAGCGCAGCAGCAGAAGCCACGAGCCAGCGCAGCAGCAGAAGCCATGAGCCAGCGCAGCAGCAGAAGCCACGAGCCAGCGCAGCAGCAGAAGCCACGAGCCAGCGCAGCAGCAGAAGCCACGAGCCAGCGCAGCAGCAGAAGCCACGAGCCAGCGCAGCAGCAGAAGCCACGAGCCAGCGCAGCAGCACTGCGGCCACACATTACCTGCTGACACCGCTTGATCTTCACCTGAACAACAGGCCAGAAACGTGTGGCGTTCTCCAGGAGCACGACGCGGGAGGTGGAACTGGAGATGTTCACCTGATCATGAACACAACAGAAAGCAATGACGACCTCTGACCCTAGGGGCGGCCCACA
The DNA here is from genome assembly GCF_046119375.1 of Phyllobates terribilis. Taxonomy (NCBI): domain Eukaryota; kingdom Metazoa; phylum Chordata; class Amphibia; order Anura; family Dendrobatidae; genus Phyllobates; species Phyllobates terribilis. The sequence goes on along the minus strand of NW_027362763.1, from coordinate 646,673,053 downwards.
GTACAGTAATAAGGATGCCACTGACAACCACCACAGTGTGTCACATGATATAAAGCTGGGGTGTCAGCGGCCAGAGACGCCATATTGTCTGGACATGACTGACCGCGTTCAGCTCCGTGCTGATATTGGACGCATTCTCTCCACCCATAACGAGCACCCGGGCCGGCATGTAGCTGGAGTCCTCACTGGCCACGACCATCAGCAGCTGCCTGCAAGGGGCGCACAGATTCGTGTTATATACATGTATCCAGGTCCCCACCCCGACGCCAAGAGCCACATCTCACCGGATCACCACTCCTCGGTGCATGAAGATGTTGATATAATGGGAGCCGGTGCTCCCACTCGATTCCCAGTACGACTTGGGGTTCCCGTCAGTTAGTTTGTTGGCACGATGTGGGTTTGAGGACACTTCCATCTTCCCCCAACATTTGTCTTCTTTCACCTCCATGCTGGATCCTGCGGGGACACAAGGTGACAATCCTGGTCAGGCTCACCACACAGCCAAGAATCCGCCCCCTCCAGGGCCGCAGAGCCCTGCTCTGCTCATGGCCGCCCCCTCCAGGGCCGCAGAGCCCCGCTCTGCTCATGGCCGCCCCCTCCAGGGCCGCAGAGCCCCGCTCTACTCATGGCCGCCCCCCCCAGGGCCGCAGAGCCCCGCTCTACTCATGGCCTGGCCGCCCCCTCCAGGGCCGCAGAGCCCCGCTCTACTCATGGCCGCCCCCTCCAGGGCCGCAGAGCCCCGCTCTACTCACGGCCGCCCCCTCCAGGGCCGCAGAGCCCCGCTCTACTCACGGCCGCAGAGCCCCGCTCTACTCATGGCCGCCCCCTCAAGGGCCGCAGAGCCCCGCTCTACTCATGGCCACCCCCTCAAGGGCCGCAGAGCCCCGTTCTACTCATGGCCGCCCCCTCCAGGGCCGCAGAGCCCCGCTCTACTCATGGCCGCCCCCTCCAGGGCCGCAGAGCCCCGTTCTACTCATGGCCGCCCCCTCCAGGGCCGCAGAGCCCCGCTCTACTCATGGCCGCCCCCTCCAGGGCCGCAGAGCCCCGCTCTACTCATGGCCGCCCCCTCAAGGGCCGCAGAGCCCCGCTCTACTCATGGCCGCCCCCTCCAGGGCCGCAGAGCCCCGCTCTACTCATGGCCGCCCCCTCCAGGGCCGACGAGCCCCGCTCTACTCATGGCCGCCCCCTCCAGGGCCGCAGAGCCCCATTCTACTCATGGCCGCCCCCTCCAGGGCCGCAGAGCCCCGCTCTACTCATGGCCGCCTCCTCCAGGGCCGCAGAGCCCCGCTCTACTCATGGCCGCCCCCTCCAGGGCCGCAGAGCCCCGCTCTACTCATGGCCGCCCCCTCCAGGGCCGACGAGCCCCGCTCTAATCATGGCCGCCCCCTCCAGGGCCGACGAGCCCCGCTCTACTCATGGCCGCCCCCCTCCAGGGCTGCCGAGCCCCGCCCTACTCATGACCGCCCCACTCCAGGGCTGCCGAGCCCCGCTCTACTCATGGCCGCGCCCTCCAGGGCCGACGAGCCCCGCTCTACTCATGGCCGCCCCCTCCAGGGCCGACGAGCCCCGCTCTACTCATGGCCGCCACCCGCTCTACTCATGGCCGCCCCCCTCCAGGGCTGCCGAGCCCCGCCCTACTCATGACCGCCCCCCTCCAGGGCTGCCGAGCCCCGCCCTACTCATGACCGCCCCACTCCAGGGCTGCCGAGCCCCGCTCTACTCATGGCCACCCCCTCAAGGGCCGCAGAGCCCCGCTCTACTCATGGCCGCCCCCTCCAGGGCCGCAGAGCCCCGCTCTACTCATGGCCGCCCCCTCCATGGCCGCAGAGCCCCGCTCTACTCATGGCCGCAGAGCCCCGCTCTACTCATGGCCGCCCCCTCAAGGGCCGCAGAGCCCCGCTCTACTCATGGCCACCCCCTCAAGGGCCGCAGAGCCCCGTTCTACTCATGGCCGCCCCCTCCAGGGCCGCAGAGCCCCGCTCTACTCATGGCCGCCCCCTCCAGGGCCGCAGAGCCCCGCTCTACTCATGGCCGCCCCCTCCAGGGCCGCAGAGCCGCGCTCTACTCATGGCCGCCCCCTCCAGGGCCGCAGAGCCCCGCTCTACTCATGGCCGCCCCCTCAAGGGCCGCAGAGCCCCGCTCTACTCATGGCCGCCCCCTCCAGGGCCGACGAGCCCCGCTCTACTCATGGCCGCCCCCTCCAGGGCCGCAGAGCCCCGTTCTACTCATGGCCGCCCCCTCCAGGGCCGCAGAGCCCCGCTCTACTCATGGCCGCCCCCTCCAGGGCCGCAGAGCCCCGCTCTACTCATGGCCGCCCCCTCCAGGGCCGCAGAGCCCCACTCTACTCATGGCCGCCCCCTCCAGGGCCGCAGAGCCCCGCTCTACTCATGGCCGCCCCCTCCAGGGCCGACGAGCCCCGCTCTACTCATGGCCGCCCCCCTCCAGGGCTGCCGAGCCCCGCCCTACTCATGACCGCCCCACTCCAGGGCTGCCGAGCCCCGCTCTACTCATGGCCGCGCCCTCCAGGGCCGACGAGCCCCGCTCTACTCATGGCCGCCCCCTCCAGGGCCGACGAGCCCCGCTCTACTCATGGCCGCCACCCGCTCTACTCATGGCCGCCCCCCTCCAGGGCTGCCGAGCCCCGCTCTACTCATGACCGCCCCGCCCTACTCATGACCGCCCCCCTCCAGGGCTGCCGAGCCCCGCCCTACTCATGACCGCCCCACTCCAGGGCTGCCGAGCCCTGCCCTACTCATGACCCCCCCCCACCCCTACTCATGACCGCCCCCCTCCAGGGCTGCCAAGCCCCGCCCTACTCAGGACCGCCGCCCTCCCCTACTCATGGATACCCCCCCTTCCAGGGCTGCCGAGCCCCGCCCTACTCGGATACCCCCCCCTTCCAGGGCTGCCGAGCCCCGCCCTACTCATGGCTATCCCCCTCCGTTCCAGGGCCGCCCTACTCATGGCTATCCCCCCCCCCCCCCGTTCCAGGGCTGCCGAGCACCGTCCTACTCATGGCTACCCCCCCCCATTCCAGGGCTGCTGAGCCCCGCCCTACTCATGGCTGCCCCCCCCTTCCAGGGTTGCCGAGCCCCGCCCTACTCATGGCTGCCCCCCCCTTCCAGGGTTGCCGAGCCCCACCCTACTCATAGCCACTCCCTCCACGAGCCCCTCATGTCCACAGTGGCACATAGAACGTCAGGGTTAAAAATTTTCTTTCCCCAGAACCTGGGTACATAGCGTTCCCCTGCGAACCGCACAGTACAGAGTGCCAGCCCCCATCTTCAACCAGAAGATAAGGTGGAAAATGAGAGAAGTTTGGACCTATGAGGGTTGCAACCAACTCTGGTCCTCACCAGATCTCAGCCCATCGAACCGCATTTCACAGGCTGAAGACAAACCTGAAGGCAGAAAGAGACACAAACAAGCGAGAACAGAAGTCAATGAAGTAAAGGAATCAAAGCCTCACACAGGAGGAGACCAGCAATTGTGATATCCATGGCCTCCAGATTTCAGGCAATCATTGCTGCAAAGCCTCACACAGGAGGAGACCAGCGATGGTGATATCTATGGCCTCCAGATTTCAGGCAATCATTGCTGCAAAGCCTCACACAGGAGGAGACCAGCGATGGTGATATCCATGGCCTCCAGATTTCAGGCAATCATTGCTGCAAAGCCTCACACAGGAGGAGACCAGCGATGGTGATATCCATGGCCTCCAGACTTCAGGCCGTCATTACTGTAAAGCCTCACACAGGAGGAGACCAGCGATGGTGATATCTATGGCCTCCAGACTTCAGGCCGTCATTGCTGCAAAGCCTCACACCAGAGGAGACCAGCGATGGCGACGGCCATGGCCTCCAGATTTCAGGCAATCATTGCTGCAAAGCCTCACACAGGAGGAGACCAGCGATGGTGATATCCATGGCCTCCAGACTTCAGGCCATCATTGCTTCAAAGCCTCACACAGGAAGAGACCAGAGATGGTGATATCCATGGCCTCCAGACTTCAGGCCATCATTGCTTCAAAGCCTCACACAGGAGGAGACCAGCGATGGTGACGGCCATGGCCTCCAGACTTCAGGCCATCATTGCTTCAAAGCCTCACACAGGAGGAGACCAGCGATGGTGATATCCATGGCCTCCAGACTTCAGGCAATCATTGCTTCAAAGCCTCACACAGGAGGAGACCAGCGATGGTGATATCCATAGCCTCCAGACTTCAGGCTATCATTGCTTCAAAGCCTCACACAGGAGGAGACCAGCGATGGTGACGGCCATGGCCTCCAGACTTCAGGCCATCATTGCTTCAAAGCCTCACCCAGGAGGAGACCAGCGATGGTGATATCCATGGCCTCCAGACTTCTGGCCATCATTGCTTCAAAGCCTCACACAGGAGGAGACCAGAGATGGTGATATCCATGGCCTCCAGACTTCAGGCCATCATTGCTTCAAAGCCTCACACAGGAAGAGACCAGCGATGGTGATATCCATGGCCTCCAGACTTCAGGCGATCATTGCTTCAAAGCCTCACACAGGAGGAGACCAGCGATGGTGATATCCATGGCCTCCAGACTTCAGGCAATCATTGCTGCAAAGGATGCTCTTCAAAAGAGTTAAACAACATGGATATCATATTGATATTCACATTGAACATATGGAACTAATTATAAATAAAGAAGAGAGAAACTAATTAAAACAGGGGACGTGAGAGAGAGCTGACACTTCCATCTCCATTGAAAAGGGGTCCTCCTGCAGTGACTAGGTAGTTACAGCAGGGGGATTTGCTGGGAAAAAAACACTTAGTCAGATTTGTTTACGCAGAGGAGGGCTCCATAGACCTTTTGGAGCCAGTGGTCAGTTCTTAATATTGGGGTTTGCATCGTATTACGTAACCCCTCCAACGTAATAGCGGACTGATGGAGAGTGCTATCCAGGCCATGTTTCATTAGGTAAAATCGTGATAAGAAACCCGATAACAATATCCACCGCCTGGGAGCTCCAGGTGCGAAGATATCCTGTAAGTTGTGGATCTCAAAATTCTGAAACACCCAGCACATCCCACAACCAGACTCCACATGAGCTCATGAAGGGGAGGTGTGTGGGCATAACTTACATCTAATAAAAAGCAGAATTTGGGTTTGGTCATTTGCCAGCTCTGGAAGGTGCAGCTTGCTGTGGTTTTGTCCATCCCTTCGCTAAGCTCTGAGCCATTCCTGTGACATCACGTTTAGTAGCTCTCTTCTGTTATTCTATTTTATTGTATGCAATTGTATATCTCATTGTTTTGTCCATTTTGTATCACCTTTGTGTATATATATATATATATATATATATATATATATATATATATATATATATATATATATATATATATATATATATATATATATATATATATATATATATATATATACACACACACATACACACACACACAGTACAGACCAAACGTTTGGACACACCTTCTCATTTAAAGATTTTTCTGTATTTTCTTGACTATGAAAATTGTACATTCACACTGAAGGCGTCAAAACTATGAATTACCACATGTGGAATTATATACTTAACAAAAAAGTGTGAAACAACTGAAAACATGTCTTATATTCTAGGGTCTTCACAGTAGCCCCCTTTTGCTTTGATGACTGCTTTGCACACTCTTGGCATTCTCTTGATGAGCTTCAAGAGGTAGTCACCGGAAATGGTCTTCCAACAATCTTGAAGGAGTTCCCAGAGATGCTTACCACTTGTTGGCCCTTTTGCCTTCACTCTGCGGTCCAGCTCACCCCAAACCATCTCGATTGGGTTCAGGTCTGGTAACTGTGGAGGCCAGGTCATCTGGCGTAGCCCCCCATCACTCTCCTTCTTGGTCAAATAGCCCTTACACAGCCTGGAGGTGTGTTTGGGGTCATTGTCCTGTTGAAAAATAAATGATGGTCCAACTAAACGCAAACCGGATGGGATAGCATGCCGCTGCAAGATGCTGTGGTAGCCATGCTGGTTCAGTATGCCTTCAATTTTGAATAAATCCCCAACAGTGTCACCAGCAAAGCCCCCCCACACCATCACACCTCCTCCTCCATGCTTCACGGTGGGAACCAGGCATGTAGAGTCCATCCGGTCACCTTTTCTGCGTCACACAAAGACACGGTGGTTGGAACCAAAGATCTCAAATTTGGACTCATCAGACCAAAGCACAGATTTCCACTGGTCTAATGTCCATTCCTTGTGTTCTTTAGCCCAAACAAGTCTCTTCTGCTTGTTGCCTGTCCTTAGCAGTGGTTTCCTAGCAGCTATTTTACCATGAAGGCCTGCTGCACAAAGTCTCCTCTTAACAGTTGTTGTAGAGATGTGTCTGCTGCTAGAACTCTGTGTGGCATTGACCTGGTCTCTAATCTGAGCTGCTGTTAACCTGCGATTTCTGAGGCTGGTGACTCTGATAAACTTATCCTCAGAAGCAGAGGTGACTCTTGGTCTTCCTTTCCTGGGGCGGTCCTCATGTGAGCCAGTTTCTTTGTAGCGCTTGATGGTTTTTGCAACTGCACTTGGGGACACTTTCAAAGTTTTCCCAATTTTTCGGACTGACTGACCTTCATTTCTTAAAGTAATGATGGCCACTCGTTTTTCTTTACTTAGAATTTGTATTATGGCAAGAAAAAAGCAGCTAACAGTCTATTCAGTAGGACTATCAGCTGTGTATCCACCAGACTTCTGCACAACACAACTGATGATCCCAACACCATTTATAAGGCAAGAAATCCCACTTATTAAACCTGACAGGGCACACCTGTGAAGTGAAGACCATTTCCGGTGACTACCTCTTGAAGCTCATCAAGAGAATGCCAAGAGTGTGCAAAGCAGTCATCAAAGCAAAAGGTGGCTACTTTGAAGAGCCTAGAATATAAGACATATTTTCAGTTGTTTCACACTTTTTTGTTAAGTATATAATTCCACATGTGGTAAATCATAGTTTTTATGCCTTCAGTGGGAATGTACAATTTTCAAAGTCATGAAAAATCTTTAAATGAGAAGGTGTGTCCAAACTTTTGGTCTGTACTGTACATTAAATGGGAGTATTACAAGTAACTGAGCAGCAGCTCAATGTCAGGCAGCTGCCGCAAAAGCAAACAAGATTTTAGGATGTATAAAAAGAGAAATAAAATCCCGCGATTCGAAAGTACTGTTACCCCTTTATAAATCACTGGTGAGGCCACATCTGGAATATGGGATCCAGTTTTGGGCTCCACATTTTAAAAAGGAAGTTAGAGTCAGTTCAAAGGCGGCAACTAGATTATTACGCGGGACGGAGGCCTCTCCTACATTACGCGGGACGGAGGCCTCTCCTACATTACGCGGGACGGAGGCCTCAGAGGAGATCTCATTACATCTATCTATATAATTGTCTTATCCCGTCTGTCTGTCTGTCTGTCCTGGAAATCCCGGGTCGCTGATTGGTCCGGCCACGGCCAATCAGCGACGCGGCATTTCAGAAAAACATGGCGGCCATTAGCGGCTCATGTGAGGCACGGAGGTCAGCGGCAATGCAGCCGGCTGCTCGCAGCATAAGTCCCCCGACCGCAGGCGCCGCTTACCTACATGTGGCTATCGTCGGAAGATCAGCGGCTACAGCCGCTTATCTCCCGAGGACAAGTGTGACGCCGCTCCCCTCCTTTCCCCTCTCGTCGCTCCCCCCGCTCGATCAGGACCCCGGCGTCATACTTACCCCTCCCCGTGCCTCCGCAGCAGCTCCTGTGTCTTCCGCTGATGCTCTGTGACGTCTCAGGTCAGAGGGCGCGGTGACGTCTTTACAACGCGCTCTCTCCTGACCGATCACAGCGCACACCGTCAACATGCCGGCTACGCTGGAGTCCAGAGAAGCAGTGAGGTGAGTATTGGATTTTTTTTTTGTATGGGGCCATAGGGGACCTGCATGGGGCACTATGGGGGGATGGATATACAGGGGATATGACTTCCTACATGGGGCATTATATGGGGAGGGAGAGGTGACATCCTACATGGGGCATTATATGGGGGAGAGGTGACATCCTGCATGGGGCATTATATGGGGGGGGGGGGGAGGTGACATCCTACATGGGGCATTATATGGGGGAGAGGTGACATCCTGCATGGGGCATTATATGGGGGGGGGGGGGAAGAGGTGACATCCTACATGGGGCATTATATGGGGGAGAGGTGACATCCTGCATGGGGCATTATATGGGGGGGGGGGGGGAGGTGACATCCTACATGGGGCATTATATGGGGGAGAGGTGACATCCTGCATGGGGCATTATATGGGGGGAGAGGTGACATCCTGCATGGGGCATTATATGGGGGGAGAGGTGACATCCTACATGGAGCATTATATAGGGGAGAGGTGACATCCTGCATGGGGTATTATATGGGGGAGAGGTGACATCCTGCATGGGGCATTATATGGGGGGAGAGGTGACATCCTGCATGGGGCATTATATGGGGGGAGAGGTGACATCCTACATGGGGCATTATATGGGGGAGAGGTGACATCCTGCATGGGGCATTATATGGGGGGGGGGGGGGGGGAGAGGTGACATCCTGCATGGGGCATTATATGGGGGGGGGGGGGAGAGGTGACATCCTACATGGGGCATTATATGGGGGGAGAGGTGACATCCTACATGGGGCATTATATGGGGGGAGAGGTGACATCCTGCATGGGGCATTATATGGGGGGAGAGGTCACATCCTGCATGGGGCATTATATGGGGGGGGGGGGGGAGAGAGGTGAGATCCTACTTGGAGCATTATATGGGGGGGGGGAGAGGTCACATCCTGCATGGGGCATTATATGGGGGGAGAGGTCACATCCTGCATGGGGCATTATATGGGGGGGGGGGGGAGGTGACATCCTACATGGGGCATTATATGGGGGGGGGGAGAGGTCACATCCTACATGGGGCATTATATAGGGGGAGAGGTCACATCCTGCATGGGGCATTATATGGGGGGGGGGGGGTCACATCCTACATGGGGCATTATATGGGGGGGGGAGAGGTGACATCCTACATGGGGCATTATATAGGGGGAGAGGTCACATCCTGCATGGGGCATTATATGGGGGGGGGGGGGAGAGAGGTGACATCCTACATGGGGCATTATATGGGGGGGGGGGGAGGTGACATCCTACATGGGGCATTATATGGGGGGAGAGGTGACATCCTGCATGGGGCATTATATAGGGGAGAGGTGACATCCTACATGGAGCATTATATGGGGGGAGAGGTGACATCCTACATGGGGCATTATATAGGGGAGAGGTGACATCCTACATGGAGCATTATATGGGGGGAGAGGTGACATCCTACATGGGGCATTATATAGGGGAGAGGTGACATCCTGGATGGGACATTATATGGGGGGAGAGGTGACATCCTACATGGGGCATTATATAGGGGAGAGGTGACATCCCACATGGGGCATTATATAGGGGAGAGGTGACATCCTACATGGGGCATTATATAGGGGAGAAGTGACATCCTACATGGGGCAATATATAGGGGAGAGGTGACATCCTGGATGGGACATTATATGGGGGGAGAGGTGACATCCTACATGGGGCATTATATGGGGGGAGAAGTGACATCCTACATGGGGCATTATATAGGGGAGAGGTGACATCCTACATGGGGCATTATATGGGGGAGAGGTGACATCCTGGATGGGACATTATATGGAGGGAGAGGTGACATCCTACATGGAGCATTATATGGGGGGAGAAGTGACATCCTGCATGGGGCATTATATTGGGGGAGAGGTAACATCCTACATGGGGCATTATATGGGGGGAGAGGTGACATCCTACATGGGCCGATTATATGGGGGGAGAGGTGACATCCTACATGGGGCATTATATGGGGGGAGAGGTGACATCCTGCATGGGGCATTATATTGGGGGAGAGGTAACATCCTACATGGGGCATTATATGGGGGGAGAGGTGACATCCTACATGGGCCCATTATATGGGGGGAGAGGTGACATCCTACATGGGGCATTATATGGGGGGAGAGGTGACATCCTACATGGGGCATTATATAGGGGAGAGGTGACATCCTGCATGGGGCATTATATGGGGGAGAGGTGACATCCTACATGGAGCATTATATGGGGGGAGAGGTGACATCCTACATGGGGCATTATATGGGGGAGAGGTGACATCCTACATGGGACATTATATGGGGGGAGAGGTCACATCCTACATGGGGCATTATATGGGGGAGAGGTGACATCCTACATGGGACATTATATGGGGGGAGAGGTCACATCCTACATGGAGCATTATATAGGGGAGAGGTCACATCCTACATGGGGCATTATATGGGGGGAGAGGTGACATCCTACATGGGGCATTATATGGGGGAGAGGGGACATCCTACATGGGGCATTATATGGGGGGAGAGGTGACATCCTACATGGGGCATTATATAGGGGAGAGGTGACATCCTGCATGGAGCATTATATAGGGGAGAGGTCACATCCTACATGGGGCATTATATGGGGGGAGAGGTGACATCCTACATGGGGCATTATATGGGGGAGAGGTGACATCCTGCATGGGGCATTATATGGGGGGAGAGGTCACATCCTGCATGGGGCATTATATGGGGGGGGGGGGGGGAGAGGTGACATCCTACTTGGAGCATTATATGGGGGGGGGGGAGAGGTCACATCCTGCATGGGGCATTATATGGGGGGAGAGGTCACATCCTGCATGGGGCATTATATGGGGGGGGGGGAGGTGACATCCTACATGGGGCATTATATGGGGGGGGGGGGAGAGGTCACATCCTACATGGGGCATTATATAGGGGGAGAGGTCACATCCTGCATGGGGCATTATATGGGGGGGGGGAGGGGAGGTCACATCCTACATGGGGCATTATATGGGGGGGGGGGGAGGTCACATCCTACATGGGGCATTATATAGGGGGAGAGGTCACATCCTGCATGGGGCATTATATGGGGGGGGGGGGGGGAGAGGTGACATCCTACATGGGGCATTATATGGGGGGGGGGGGGGAGGTGACATCCTACATGGGGCATTATATGGGGGGAGAGGTGACATCCTGCATGGGGCATTATATAGGGGAGAGGTGACATCCTACATGGAGCATTATATGGGGGGAGAGGTGACATCCTACATGGGGCATTATATAGGGGAGAGGTGACATCCTGCATGGGGCATTATATAGGGGAGAGGTGACATCCTACATGGAGCATTATATGGGGGGAGAGGTGACATCCTACATGGGGCATTATATAGGGGAGAGGTGACATCCTGGATGGGACATTATATGGGGGGAGAGGTGACATCCTACATGGGGCATTATATAGGGGAGAGGTGACATCCCACATGGGGCATTATATAGGGGAGAGGTGACATCCTACATGGGGCATTATATAGGGGAGAAGTGACATCCTACATGGGGCAATATATAGGGGAGAGGTGACATCCTGGATGGGACATTATATGGGGGGAGAGGTGACATCCTACATGGGGCATTATATGGGGGGAGAAGTGACATCCTACATGGGGCATTATATAGGGGAGAGGTGACATCCTACATGGGGCATTATATGGGGGAGAGGTGACATCCTGGATGGGACATTATATGGAGGGAGAGGCGACATCCTACATGGAGCATTATATGGGGGGAGAGGTGACATCCTGCATGGGGCATTATATTGGGGGAGAGGTAACATCCTACATGGGGCATTATATGGGGGGAGAGGTGACATCCTACATGGGCCGATTATATGGGGGGAGAGGTGACATCCTACATGGGGCATTATATGGGGGGAGAGGTGACATCCTGCATGGGGCATTATATTGGGGGAGAGGTAACATCCTACATGGGGCATTATATGGGGGGAGAGGTGACATCCTACATGGGCCCATTATATGGGGGGAGAGGTGACATCCTACATGGGGCATTATATGGGGGGAGAGGTGACATCCTACATGGGGCATTATATAGGGGAGAGGTGACATCCTGCATGGGGCATTATATGGGGGAGAGGTGACATCCTACATGGAGCATTATATGGGGGGAGAGGTGACATCCTACATGGGGCATTATATGGGGGAGAGGTGACATCCTACATGGGACATTATATGGGGGGAGAGGTCACATCCTACATGGGACATTATATGGGGGGAGAGGTCACATCCTACATGGAGCATTATATAGGGGAGAGGTCACATCCTACATGGGGCATTATATGGGGGGGGAGGTCACATCCTACATGGGGCATTATATGGGGGGAGAGGGGACATCCTACATGGGGCATTATATGGGGGGAGAGGTGACATCCTACATGGGGCATTATATAGGGGAGAGGTGACATCCTGCATGGGGCATTATATTGGGGGAGAGGTAACATCCTACATGGGGCATTATATGGGGGGAGAGGTGACATCCTACATGGGCCCATTATATGGGGGGAGAGGTGACATCCTACATGGGGCATTATATGGGGGGAGAGGTGACATCCTACATGGGGCATTATATGGAGGGAGAGGTGACATCCTACATGGGGCATTATATAGGGGAGAGGTGACATCCTACATGGGGCATTATATAGGGGAGAGGTGACATCCTACATGGAGCATTATATGGGGGGAGAGGTGACATCCTGCATGGGGCATTATATGGGGGGAGAGGTGACATCCTACATGGGGCATTATATAGGGGAGAGGTGACATCCTACATGGGGCATTATATAGGGGAGAGGTGACATCCTACATGGGGCATTATATAGGGGAGAGGTGACATCCTATATGGAGCATTATATGGGGGGAGAGGTGACATCCTACATGGGGCATTATATGGGGGAGAGGTCACATCCTGCATGGGGCATTATATGGGGGGAGAGGTGACATCCTACATGGGGCATTATATAGGGGAGAGGTGACATCTTATATGGAGCATTATATGGGGGGAGAGGTGACATCCTACATGGGGCATTATATGGGGGAGAGGTCACATCCTGCATGGGGCATTATATGGGGGGAGAGGTGACATCCTACATGGAGCATTATATGGGGGGAGAGGTGACATCTTACATGGAGCATTATATAGGGGAGAGGTGACATCCTGCATGGGGTATTATATGCATGGGGTATTATATACGGGGGATGTGACATCCTGCATGCGGTATTATATGCAAGGGGTATTATATACGGGGGATGTGACTTCCTGCATGGGGCATTATAAAGGAGAGTCGGGAGACATATGCTAGAATACCCGATGCTTTAGAATCGGGCCACCATCTAGTATATAATATCTGTGGGATCAGTACAGAGGACGGCACAGGACTTATTCCTTCCATAGACCACACTAAGGACCAGGGGGCTCATTACAGGGGGAAGAAAGGAGATTCCGGCACCTAAACAGGAAAGGGTTCTTTACAGTCAGAGCAGTCAGACTGCGGATGCCGACCACAAGAGGTAGTGATTGACGACACTATAACAGCTGTATACAGGGGCGGTATGAGTCCTGTATACACATAAGATTGTGGGTTGCAGTTACATTAGACAATGTTGCACCTATAGTAGTACATTTCGTACGGTAATAGTAATTACATAACTAGTATCACAATTAGGATGATTCGGGGGTCTAGGACTTTTCGCCTTTTCTCGGGTCAAGAAGGAATTTTTCCCCGTGATGCAAATTGTCTGAATGTGTCCGGGTTTTTTTTTTCCTTCTTCTGGATCAACAGATTTAGGCAGAGGGGTTTTAGTAATACCATTACTAGAATCACAAGAGTAATACAAAATATAAACGGGTTCATTTTTAATTGTAATAGTGCAGCAATTATAAAAATGGTAATAATACATGTGTGAGGCCGAGTCCCAGTAAGTTAGTGTAGTGTTGGTGTAGGGAGGGTGAACTGGATGGACCGAGGTCTCTATTCAACCTATGTTACTATGTATTTTCAGTAGATTGGTGCGGTCGGAAGCCAGATTGTAAGCGGTTGAAGAGGGAGCAGGAGGAGAGGTGGGAGGACAGCTCAGAATGGACGTGTTGTTCCAGTAGTTTTGAGGCATAGGGGAGAAGTGATATGGGGCGGTAGGTAGACAGAGAGGATTGGTCGAGGAAGGGCTTTTTGAGGATGGCTGTGATTGAGGCATGTTTGAAACATGAGGAGAAGACGCCAGTTGTTAGTGACAGGTTGAAGAGGTGGGTTAGGATTGGGTGAGGTTAGGGATGAGGTGGGACGGGATTGGGTCAAGTTCGCAGGTGGTGAGGGGTGATTTCGAGAGTAAAGAGGAAACTTGATCTGTAATGGTGGAGAAGCTGGTTTTGGAGGAAGGTTGGGTAAATCTGAGGAGGGGCTGTGGGAACTTTAGGCAAAAGCTTTGTCTGATGCGGTCAATCTTCTGCTTGAAGAATGAGGCAAAGTCTTCGGCTGAGATGAGAGGAGAGGGAGGAGGCGCTGGGGGACGGAGGAAAGAATTGAAAGTGTTGAACAGCTGCTTGGGGTTGTGAGACGGAGAGGATATGAGAGAAAAGAAGTATGTATGTTTTGCTGCAGTGAGTGTAGACTTGAAAAAAGTGAGGGATTGTTTGAATGCGATGAAGTGCTTGTTGGAGTGGGACCTTTTCCATCTCCGCTCAGCAACTCTGGAGGCCCGTCGCAGTTCTTTAGTCAGGCTGGTGTGCCACGGTTGCCTGTTGATTGTGCGAGCTTTGGTGTGTGTGTGAGAGGGGCGACCAATTTGAGAGCTGCAGCTGTTGTGGTGTTATATAAAGCAGCAACATCTGCATTGTGTAAGGAACTGATGTCTGTAAGAGGGAGAAGGGATTCAGAGAGTGAGTGTAGGTTAAGGTGTTTGAGGTTTCTGTGAGGGTATGCAAGTTTGTGAAGTAGGGATTGTGGCCCTGGAGATGAGAGGGCAGAGAATGTAAGTAGGTTGTAGTCAGAAAGAGGGAGAGGTGAGTTAGAGGTTAGATAGGGAACAGAGGAGGGTGAAGATGAGGTCCAGTGTGTGGCCATCTTTGTAAGTGGCTGTGGAAGACCACTGAGCAAGGCCGAAGGAGGAAGTGAGGGATAGAAGCTTAGAGACAGATGAGTGGGAAGTGTCAATGGCGATGTTGAAGTCGCTCATGATGATAGTGGGGAAGTCAGTGGAAAGGAAGTGAAATAGCCAGGTGGTGAAGTGGTCAAGGAAAGGAACTGGCCCTGGGGGATGGTAAATGACAGCTGGCTGGAGGGGGAGTAGATGCGCTCACAGTGGACGTCAAAAGAGGGGAGAGTAACGGAGGGAGGTAGTGGCATTTGGGTGAAGACACAGGTATCAGACAGGAGAAAGCCTACTCCTCCACCATGTTTGCTGCTGGGACGGGGGTTGTGGGAAAGGTGGAATCCACCGTATGAGAGTGCGGCTGGAGAGGCTGTGTCAGAGGGAGTGAGCCAGGCTTCGGTGATACCAAGGAAAGTTTGTTAGTTATGAAGAGATCATGGATGTAGGAAAGTTTGTTGCAGATGGAGCGAGCGTTCCATAGAGCTCCTGCTAGTGCGACTGGGGAAGTGGGGGTTGGGTGTATGTTAATGACGTTAGAGAGAGGTTGCGAGAGTTTGTGACAGATTGTGGATAGGAGGCGGAAGTGACTGTGGGGATATGGCAAGGAGGACCAGGATTTGGAGAGATATCGCCAGCAGTGAGGAGGAGGAGAAGAGAAAGTGTTAGCAGGAGGGAGTAGGAGAGGGCATAAGGTGGCTGTCTGTGTTTGGATACACAGTAGTGAATGTTGAGGAATAGTTCTGAGGAGGAGGTGAGATGGAAGGGAAGGATGGAGGGAGAGATGAAGAGTTCCTTACTTGGAGTAGGGATTAGGGGGGGTTCGTAGAAAGTGAAGGACTATAGAGGACAGAGTGAAAACTAACAAAAACATGGATAAAAGAGAGTAAGCGGTCAAAGTGTGATTTACCTGACTCCTGCCCTGACTAACTGCCTCTGAAGTAACTGCCCACACTTGGCGACGAAGACACACTTTGCGGAAGAAGACACGTGCATCCACCCCACATGCAGCTTCTAAATTTATGGGTCAGACTAAATCATCAAGTGAGGTGCATTGTGGGAGCTGCTTGTGAATAAATTAGCAGCTGTTCAGATCACCAGGAGATGGCGGGGTGATGAAAGACAGAGCTAGGACAGTGTGGTGATACGCGGTTTAGCACCTTAGATATCTGATAAAGTCTACAGTGGGGAAAGGACAGACATACCAGCGAGTACTGAATGGAATGTAATAGATGAAGCAGAAATATCAAGCAGATATATTGTACCATTAGATTGCACGCAACCTCCGATCCTCACAAGATCTCCTTCTCTACTCCCCTCTTATCTCCTCTTCCCACAATCGCATACAAGATTTCTCTCGTGTATCCCCCCTACTCTGGAACGCTCTACCCCAACACATCAGACTCTCGCCTACCATGGAAACCTTCAAAAGAAACCTGAAGACCCACCTCTCCCGACAAGCCTACAACCTGCAGTAACCCTCGCTCCACCATACTGCTACACGACCAGTTCTACCCTCACCTACTGTATCCTCACCCATCCCTTGTAGACTGTGAGCCCTCACAGGCAGGGTCCTCGCTCCACCATACCGCTGCACGACCAGCTCTACCCTCACCTACTGTATCCTCACCCATCCCTTGTAGACTGTGAGCCCTCGCGGGCAGGGTCCTTGCTCCACCATACCGCTGCACGACCAGCTCTACCCTCACCTACTGTATCCTCACCCATCCCTTGTAGACTGTGAGCCCTCGCGGGCAGGGTCCTTGCTCCACCATACCGCTGCACGACCAGCTCTCCCCTCACCTACTGTATCCTCACCCATCCCCTGTAGACTGTGAGCCCTCGCGGGCAGGGTCCTCTCTCCACCATACTGCTGCACGACCAGCTCTACCCTCACCTACTGTATCCTCATCCATCCCTTGTAGACTGTGAGCCCTCGCGGGCAGGGTCCTCGCTCCACCATACTGCTGCACAACCAGTTCTACCCTCACCTACTGTATCCTCACTCATCCCTTGTAGACTGTGAGCCCTCACAGGCAGGGTCCTCGCTCCACCATACCGCTGCACGACCAGCTCTACCCTCACCTACTGTATCCTCATCCATCCCTTGTAGACTGTGAGCCCTCGCGGGCAGGGTGCACGCTCCACCATACCTCTACACGACCAGCTCTACCCTCACCTACGGTATCCTCACCCATCCCTTGTAGACTGAGCCCTCACGGGCAGGGTCCTCGCTCCACCATACCGCTGCACGACCAGCTCTACCCTCACCTACTGTATCCTCACCCATCCCCCGTAGACTGTGAGCCCTCGCGGGCAGGGTGCTCGCTCCACCATACCGCTGCACGACCAGCTCTACCCTCACCTACTGTATCCTCACCCATCCCCTGTAGACTGTGAGCCCTCGCGGGCAGGGTCCTCGCTCCACCATACCGCACCACGACCAGCTCTACCCTCACCTACTGTATCCTCACCCATCCCTTGTAGACTGTGAGCCCTCGCGGGCAGGGTCCTCGCTCCACCATACCTCTACACGACCAGCTCTACCCTCACCTACTGTATCCTCACCCATCCCCTGTAGACTGTGAGCCCTCGCTGGCAGGGTCCTCGCTCCACCATACCTCTACACGACCAGCTCTGCCCTCACCTACTGTATCCTCACCCATCCCTTGTAGACTGTGAGCCCTCGCAGGCAGGGTCCTCGCTCCACCATACCGCTGCACGACCAGCTCTACCCTCACCTACTGTATCCTCACCCATCCCCTGTAGACTGTGAGCCCTCGCGGGCAGGGTCCTCGCTCCACCATACCTCTACACAACCAGCTCTACCCTCACCTACTGTATCCTCAACCATCCCCTGTAGACTGTGAGCCCTCACGGGCAGGGTCCTCGCTCCACCATACCTCTACACGACCAGCTCTACCCTCACCTACTGTATCCTCACCCATCCCCTGTAGACTGTGAGCCCTCGCGGGCAGGGTCCTCGCTCCACCATACCTCTACACGATCAGCTCTGCCCTCACCTACTGTATCCTCACAAATCCCTTGTAGACTGTGAGCCCTCGCGGGCAGGGTCCTCGCTCCACCATACCGCTGCACGACCAGCTCTACCCTCACCTACTGTATCCTCACCCATCCCCTGTAGACTGTGCGCCCTCGCGGGCAGGGTCCTCGCTCCACCATACCGCTGCACGACCAGCTCTACCCTCACCTACTGTATCCTCACCCATCCCCTGTAGACTGTGAGCCCTCGCGGGCAGGGTCCTCGCTCCTCCTGTACCAGTCGCTGACTCGTTTTGTTCATGATTATTGTAAGTGTATGTGCTACGTATAAACCGATCACATGTAAAGCGCCATGGAATAATATAAAATAAATAATTTTATATATATATATATATATATATATATATATATACATAGATACATACACATACAGTAAAGACCAAAAGTTTGGACACACCTTCTCATTTAAAGATTTTTCTGTATTTTCATGACTATTAAAATTGTACATTCACACTGAAGGCATCAAAACTATGAATTACCACATGTGGAATTATATACTTAACAAAAAAGTGTGAAACCACTGAAAATACGTCTTATATTCTAGGCTCTTCACAGTAGCCACCTTTTGCATTGATGACTGCTTTGCACACTCTTGGCATTCTCTTGATGAGCTTCAAGAGGTAGTCACCGGAAATGGTCTTCCAACAATCTTGAAGGAGTTCCCAGAGATGCTTAGCACTTGTTGGCCCTTTTGCCTTCACTCTGCGGTCCAGCTCACCCCAAACCATCTCGATTGGGTTCAGGTCTGGTGACTGTGGAGGTCAGGTCATCTGGCGTAGCCCCCCATCACTCTCCTTCTTGGTCAAATAGCCCTTACACAGCCTGGAGGTGTGTTTGGGGTCATTGTCCTGTTGAAAAATAAATGATGGTCCAACTAAACGCAAACCGGATGGAATAGCATGCCACTGCAAGATGCTGTGGTAGCCATGCTGGTTCAGTATGCCTTCAATTTTGAATAAATCCCCATCAGTGTCACCAGCAAAGCCCCCCCACACCATCACACCTCCTCCTCCATGCTTCCCGGTGGGAACCAGGCATGTAGAGTCCATCCGTTCACCTTTTCTGCGTCACACAAAGACACGGTGGTTGGAACCAAAGATCTCAAATTTGGACTCATCAGACCAAAGCACAGATTTCCACTGGTCTAATGTCCATTCCTTCTGTTCTTCAGCCCAAACAAGTCTCTTCTGCTTGTTGCCTGTCCTTAGCAGTGGTTTCCTAGCAGCTATTTTACCATGAAGGCCTGCTGCACAAAGTCTCCTCTTAACAGTTGTTGTAGAGATGTGTCTGCTGCTAGAACTCTGTGTGGCATTAACCTGGTCTCTAATCTGAGCTGCTGTTAACCTGCGATTTCTGAGGCTGGTGACTCGGATAAACTTATCCTCAGAAGCAGAGGTGACTCTTGGTCCTCTTTTCCTGGGGCGGTCCTCATGTGAGCCAGTTTCTTTGTAGTGATTTATGGTTTTTGCAACTGCACTTGGGGACAGTTTCAAAGTTTGCCCAATTTTTCGCACTGACTGACCTTCATTTCTTAAAGTAATGATGGCCACTCGTTTTTCTTTACTTAGAATTTGTATTATGGCAAGAAAAAAGCAGCTAACAGTCTATTCAGTAGGACTATCAGCTGTGTATCCACCAGACTTCTGCACAACACAACTGATGATCCCAACACCATTTATAAGGCAAGAAATCCCACTTATTAAACCTGACAGGGCACACCTGTGAAGTGAAGACCATTTCCGGTGACTACCTCTTGAAGCTCATCAAGAGAATGCCAAGAGTGTGCAAAGCAGTCATCAAAGCAAAAGGGGGCTACTGTGAAGAACCTAGAATATAAGACATATTTTCAGTTGTTTCACACTTTTTTGTTAAGTATATAATTCCACATGTGGTAATTCATAGTTTTGATGCCTTCAGTGTGAATGTACAATTTTCATAGTCATGAAAATACAGAAAAATCTTTAAATGAGAAGGTGTGTCCAAACTTTTGGTCTGTACTAATATATATATATATATATATATATATATATATATATATATATATATATATATATATATATTATATATATATATATGTGTGTGTATGTGTATGTGTATGTGTGTGTGTGTGTGTGTGTGTGTGTGTGTATGTGTATGTGTATGTGTATGTGTATGTGTATATATATTATATACACACACACACACACACTCTGACATGAAATCAGAATAAACCTTTTCCATTTTAGGTCAATTAAGATCAGGGCTTTGCGATGGCTCCAAAACATTGACTTTGTTATCCTTCAGCCACTTTGTTACCATTTTGGCAGTATGCTTCCGGTCATTGTCCATTTGGAAGACCCATTTCAGCCCAAGCTTTAACTTCCTGGCTGATGTCTTGAGATGTTGCTTCAGTATT
The DNA here is from genome assembly GCF_046119375.1 of Phyllobates terribilis. Classification (NCBI taxonomy): domain Eukaryota; kingdom Metazoa; phylum Chordata; class Amphibia; order Anura; family Dendrobatidae; genus Phyllobates; species Phyllobates terribilis. The sequence continues at coordinate 646,652,533 of NW_027362763.1, read as the reverse complement.
GCCACAATCTTCTTTTCTCATGATGGCATCTATTTTGTGAAGTGCACCAGTCCCTCCTACAGCAAAACAACCCCACAACACGATGCTGCCACCCCCATGTTTCACAGTTGGGATGGTGTTCTAAGGCTTCCAAGCTTCTCCCTTTTTGCTCCAAACGTAACGATGGTCATTATGCCCAAAAAGTTCAATTTTAGTTTCATCAGACCACAGGACAGGTCTCCAAAAATTAAGGTCTATGCTCCTGTGTGCATCTGAAAAGATTAATCTGGCATTTTAATGTTTCTTTTGGAGTAATGGAGTGGCCTTTCAGCCCATGTTGATATAGTACTCATTTCTCTGTGGATATTGACACAATCTTACCAGCTTCCACCATCATCTTCACAAGGTCTTTTGCTTTTGTCCTTGGGTTGATGTGCACATGTCGGACCAAAGCACGTTCATCTCTGGGACACAGAACCCGTCTCCTTCCTGAGCGGTATGATGGCTGGACATTCCCATCTTGTTTGTACTTGCGTATAATTGTTTGTACAGATGAATGAGGCACTTTCAGTTATCTTGAAATTGTACCCAAGGATGAGCCAGACTTGTGCTAGTCCACAATTCTCTTCCTGATATCTTGGCTGATTTCTTTAGACTTTCCCATGATACTTACACACAGAAGCAGTGTGTTTCAGGTGTGCATTAAAATACATCCACAGATGTGTCTCTAATTGACTCAGATGTTGCCAAAAAAAAAACTATCAGAAGCTTCCAAACACATGACATCATCATATGGGCCGTCCAGGATTGTTTAAAGGCAGAGTAATCTTAGTGTATGGAAACTTCTGACTTTGCAGTAAGTAATAAAAATGCCTTAAAACATTCTCTCTCTCTCATTATTCCGGCATTTGGCAAATATTAAACATTATGGTAAAACTAATTGTCTTAAAACGGGAGAGGTTTAATCTGATATCCTGTCAAAGTTGCGTCTCCCTAACTGGTGGCAGCGGTGGGATCTGCGTGATGTCTCTGATGTGATCTGTGACAATGAGTGGAACAGGCGGCCATGAGAGGTGGTGAGTTCCCCTTCAATGGACGTCTTCACACAGAGGCTTCTATGTGACAGCGGTGGGATGTGTGAGACCCCCAGCTGTTCTCCTTGACAATGGACACTTTATTTATGGGAAAGTCATTTGTCCAATTACTTCTGAGCCCTGAAATGAGGAGGATTTGGAGGGAAATGGCAGCAATTCCTAAACGTTTCACAGATCTCCGTTCAGCCCTTTTAATTAACCCTGAAAGTCTCCACTTCATTTGCAAAAGAGCGACCTGCAGAGCTGAAATCACGAGGATTCGTCACAGAACAAAGATTTCTGGACCTAACTGTAAATGCAGCACGTTGCTTTCAGCGACGTACAGAGGGGTCCGGTGCACCGCCGTCAGCACTTTGTACAGAGGGGTCCGGTGCACCGCCGTCAGCACTTTGTACAGAGGGTTCCTTCTTGCACGGATGGGTGGATACGACTCCTCGTTGTGGGGTCTCTGCCCTGCGCTGGCCACTACTCACCCTGACAAAGGTTCCTCAAGAACACATCGAAGAACGGGATGTTAATCTGCTGCTGGCAGCGCCGATGCTCCTCTATCTGTGCCAGGACCATCTGCCGGGAGGAGAGAAACGTCTCAGTGAGCAGCAGATACGTAATAACATATAATAGCACCGCATAGAGCGCACCGACACTGCTCCGCAACATCGCACCGACACTACTCCGCTACACCGCACAGAGCACACCGACACTGCTCCGCAACACCGCAGAGCGCACCGACACTGCTCGCCAACACCGCACAGAGCGCACCGACACTGCTCGCCAACACCGCACAGAGCACACCGACACTGCTCGCCAACACCGCACAGACACTGCTCCGCTACACCGCACAGAGCGCACCGACACTGCTTCGCAACACCCCCATTATCACAATCCTATCCAGAGCTGCACTTACTATTATCCTACCATCACATCACGTCCCAGACTCTAAGCAGCGTTGTATTGTAGATGTAATGTCAACAGCAGAATAGTGAGTGCAGCTCTGGAGGTGACTGGAGGATAAGACACGATGTAACAGCAGAATAGTGAGTGCAGCTCTGGAGGTGACTGGAGGATAAGACACGATGTAACAGCAGAATAGTGAGTGCAGCTCTGGAGGTGACTGGAGGATAAGACACGATGTAACAGCAGAATAGTAACTACAGCTCTGGAGGTGACTGGAGGATAACACAAGATGTAACAGCAGAATAGTGAGTGCAGCTCTGGAGGTGACTGGAGCATGACAGAAGCAGGGCGTGCATGCCGGTGGAGGGGCCACTGACCTGGATGCAGCCGGCCAGGATGCTGGTGGCCATCTTCTGGTAGAGGCTGGTGTACTTCTCGCAGTCGGACAGCAGGTCCCTCAGCTCCGTCGCCTGCAGAAGGGTTGAGCTTTGCTTTTCCAAAACTTTATTAAGCGTTTCTTTCGCACCAAGACGGCACATGACCACGGCGCAGTCCTTGTTAATGGACGCCAGGCGGTGTAAGAAGCTGACCACCTCCTGGAGAACCTGAGACGGAAAAAGAACGCTCACTGGACACGTGCAGAAGGATAAGCCCCAGCATCCCCCCTCTCATCCCCCACCTCTCACCTCATGGTCGCTGGTGGTGCTCACCAGAGACGTCAGGCAGGGCTCGATGCTGCGGTGCCAGGGGAGGGCGTCCTCTTGGTAGAAAGACAGACACTTATACAGGATCCTGGCATAAGACAGAATCATGTCAGAGCTCCAGAAGAACTACAACTCCCAATATAACTAGTGCCTAATCCTCATCATCTCCTCTCAGAGCAGCAGCAACGACTAATCTAACCACACCACAACCCTGACGGGGCCCCACACGGGGCCCCGGTCCACCCCCACGGCACCACACGGGGCCCGAGCCCGCCCCCACGGCACCACACGGGGCCCCAGCCTGCCCCCACACGTCACCATCCAGGGCCCCGGCCCGCCTCCACGGCACCACACAGGGCCCCGGCCCGCCCCCACGGCACCACACAGGGCCCCGGCCCGCCCCGCCCCCACACGTCACCACCCAGGGCCCCGGCCCGCCCCCACGGCACCACACGGGGCCTCGGTTCGCCTCCATGGTACCTGTACACACAAAGCTGCAACTGCTTCTCGCTTCGGAGCTGCTCCAGGCTGGAGAGAAGCTGCAGGAAGAAGTCAGTGTCTGTGAGCAGCTGGGAGACATCACAAGGCAGAGAGGAGGCATCACCACAGACACAGCGCTCCAGAGACGGCAGCAACTCCCGGCACAGACGCGCGTCCTTCAGACTGTGGAGCAGAGACGCCACATCCATGTCCTGCAGAGCCAGGACTGGGCCAACCTCTGAAAGAGGCACCAACACAACAGAGCCTAAGTATCCAAGGGGCATGAGAGGAGGCACAGGAGGAGAACGAGGTGACGAATGGGAGGAGAAAGAGGCGACGAGTGGGAGGAGGAGAAAGAGGCACCAACACAACAGAGCCTAAGTATCCAAGGGGCAACAAACGGGAGCAGGAGGAGAAAGAGGAGACAAACGGGAGGAGGACGAGGAGGAGGAGAAAGAGGCGACACAAACGGGACAAGGAGGAGGAGGAGAAAGAGGCGACACAAACGGGACGAGGAGGAGGAGGAGAAAGAGGCGACACAAACGGGACGAGGAGGAGAAAGAGGAGACGAACGGGACGAGGAGAAGAAAGAGGCAACGAACGGGACGAGGAGGAGGAGGAGAAGAAAGAGGCGACGAACGGGACGAGGAGGAGGAGGAGGAGGAGAAGAAAGAGGCGACGAACGGGACGAGGAGGAGGAGAAGAAAGAGGCGACGAACGGGACGAGGAGAACGGGAGAACGAGGAGACGAACGGGAGGAGGCACAGGAAGAGAAAGAGGCGACAAATAATGTGAGTGGGGGGACGAGGTGACGACGAACTGGAGGAGGAGGAGGAGGTTGGAGAACGAGGCGACGAATGGGAGGGGGGGGGTGACGAACAGGAGGGATAAGACTGAGTTGCTTACGGGATTTTCCAGAGCCTATGACAGCACCCTTCTGTTTCCCTCCCTATCACTGGGTTTGTGTGCGCTAATTAAGTCTGGGTGTGCAGTTCAGAAGGTGTTATGGCTATTGATTGGAGACTGTATGTACATATTACTGGTTGGAGCAAAGTTAGAAGATAAATAGAACAGCGGCACTCACCATATCCACGGGCACACTGTTGTACCGGATGTCCAATTCTACATGAAATAAAGGACTTTTAGCCTATGGATATGGTGAGTGCCGCTGTTCTATTTATCTTCTAACTTTGCTCCAACCAGTAATATGTACATACAGTCTCCAATCAATAGCCATAACACCTTCTGAACTGCACACCCAGACTTAATCAGTGCACACAAACCCAGTGAAAGGGAGGGAAATAGAAGGGTGCTGTCATGGGCTCTGGAAAATCCCATAAGCAACTCAATCTTTTCCTTTCCCCCATGACAGCACCACGCGAGCGATTCACAGAGAAACCAAATCCACCTTAGGGAGGGACCACCGCCTGTAGAACCCTTCTCCGAAAGGACAAATCAGAAGAGGAAGACGGATCAAGTCTATAGTGATAGAAGGTGGAAGGAGAGGGCCATGTTGCTGCCTTACAAATCTGGTTGATGGGAAGAGAAGGCGGAGGTATCCAAGACGTTGCGACAATCGGAGTAGAACGAGATTTTGTATTATCCAGGACTGACGCATCACTAGAGGAATAGGCTAATCCAATGGCTTCCCTAAACCTTCTAGCTAGGCTACCCCCCCTTTGACACTTTGAGGCCTTTCTTAGAACCCTAGAAAGGACTGACTCTTCTTCCACCATTTTGTCACTGATGCGTACTTAACTACATCCCGCGTGTGCAATTATTCCTCCTTTGGGTTCTTGTGATTATTACAAAAAGGAGGGAAGAATAATCTCCTGGAATCTATGAAATTTCATGGCTACCTTCGGAAGATAGAGCTGTCTTAAGGCCAGATCTAGGCTTTCTTCAAAAATCTGTGTATACGGGTTATAAGGTTAACTGACAAGGCCTGTGTATCACTAACTCTACACGCTGAAGTCAACGCTACTAGAATTATCGTTTTTAAGGTGAGATTTTTGATGGATAACCAATGGTTCAAAGGGTGGGATGGGGGTTAGTTAACACCAAGTTCAAATCCCTTCAGACTGTGGATTGGCCTAGACCCATCACAAGCTTTAACAAACATGGGTTATCCATCTATTGCCTGCGCCAAGTTAGTTATACAAAGTCCCTAACGCCGAAATCTACACTTTAAGAGAGTGCTGGTGGATAACCCAAGGTCTACTCCTTCCTGGAGAAATTCTAAAAGTAGAATTAATCAGTATTTCTCCACCCATGCTTTCTCCCGAACTAGACAGAAACTTTGCCCTACTTCGATCGTATACTTTGGTCGTCATTGGTTTTCTGCTCTTAACTAAAGTAGATCCTAAATATTGAGAAAAACCTTTCTGGATCAATAGTGAACTTTCAAATTCCAGGCTGTCAAATGAAGGCCTGTGGTTTACAGATGCCAAACCAGACCTTGGATAAGCAGATCCAGGATTTCTTGTAGGATCCATGGATCGGAGATGGACATCATCCTCATCCATGAAACCCAAGGTAGGCTAGCTTGAAGTTCCAGGGAATCTGGAAAGCCTCTACGGCATCGTGGTTGGATTTAGCAAGCAGAATCTTTTCACCTTCCAGTTCTGCCTTCTTGCCAAGAAATCTATGCTTGGAAGACCCCACAGATCTACAGTTTGCTGGACTATCTGATTCAGAGCCCATTCTCCATGTCTCAGTTGATTCAGACTTAGGAAGTCTGTCCTGTCGTTTTCCTTTCCTTTTATCTGCAATTCTGTTAAAAACAAAAAAAGGTGCTGCTCTGTGTCATAGAAAAATGAAAACCTATAAAAGACCTCTCCAGTGAGGGGGCATTCACACCATCCCCAAAACAGAATCTCCAGAAGGATAAAGAGCTGACAATCTAGACCTCTTTTGGTAATAGGACCACATGTTTAACATATGGGAAGCGAGTAAATTACTTCTAGCTAGGAGGCGAGGAATCCAATTAAAATAGGGAGAACTAACCATTCAAGTTCCCTTTGAAGCCAACGACTCCCGGATTTAAACAGGATATCCATTGTGGTCTCGAGGATGAGATTCCTTTCATCTTTGGTGGCCAGTCCGGGGTCCAGATAGAAATATTGGAGTTTTTATAGACCCAATATTCATGAGATATCGATTTTTTGGCGTCGTAGCTAGAGTACGGACATGACGACACTCACTTTGGGGGGGATTCTAGTGAACCCACGGCTATTAAATAGAAGCCTCACAGATGGTGCGAACAGGGTCATGTCTGGTGTCTGTGTAATGGTAAAATCATGATAAAAAATATGACTAATATATCCCACCTGTGACCCCCCCAGGGGCGCAGATATCCTGGAAATCTCATAATTTTCTGATACTGAAGCCACATCCCATGACCAGCCCTGTTAGGAGTCCTCAAGGGGAGGTGCGAGGGTGGAACTTAGGAGCTAATAAGAAGAACAAACTGGGTCTGGATCATTGTCAGTACCTAGGAAGACACAGCTTGCTGTTAAAGTGCTTCCGTTTCCCAATCGGCTTGCTTCCGTCTGCTAACGTCTGAGCCATTTCTCTGACCAATGGTTAGGAAGTTCTTTTATCCTTTTATTTTCTGTAAATCGTATATTCTGCTTTGTATCTTTTGAATATATATATATTTTTTTTTTAATAAACACTGCCTATCGTTCTGGATTAAATATAAAATTGAATAGTTCTGTTCCTCTTGCTCTGTAAACCGCACCCCTGAAAGCCATACGCTACTGGAAACCGGTATCCGGTTGGCCTGTATAAACGACGGTTGTGGTAACTAATAATCTTTCTTGGGTTATTGTGGAGTTAGCAGTGATCGTACCGAGATATAGATATTCCATGCGTTGGAATTTGAGGTGTATATACCATACGCTCACTGTTAGTTTACCAATAACCGGCCTATTAGTGGAAAAAGCCGCGGCCTCCTCCGTTAATCATCAGTCAATTGCGTAATTGTCCTGACGATAGGGGGCAGTAGAGCACTGTTCGTGATAAAAAGGTAACGGCAGGGTGGTTCAGCGTGACTTTTGACATTATGCTACATGAAAAATGTCTTCCGCTACTACCAGCAGGGAGCAGAGTCTTGTTCGCCCCCTCGATGGTTTATGTAAGCTACTGACGTTCGATTGTCAGACAGGATACAAACGTGACATCCTTGGAGAGATGCGAGAATTTTTTCTATCGCGTATCTTACGGCCAGTGGTTCACGTTTGACAAACTCCTATTCTCGCCTTCTGACCAGATACTCTGGACTACAGTCTCTCAGAAGCGCTCCCCGTCCACGGCTTGCATCTATAGCTATGACATACCCATGGGACCCCCACCGACAGATTCTCTATTCTCAGCCACCATGTTGTCACTGAAGGAAGAATCATTTTTTTCTGAGCCATCTCTCGCCTATCAGTATCTCCTGCTGTAATTGAAGTAATACTGCTCAGACAACACAGGGTGAGGGTAAAACAGTGCGGCAATACTTTACTGAACCACAAAGCGGACAATAAATACATAGAACAGTCCCAGCAGATACCCAAGAAGGTGCAACATTACACAGTCTCACCCTTCTCCGCCCGCCGGGAATAGAGCAGCTGCGACTTTGGAGACTTCCAGGGCAAACTACCTCAACCAGTGGCCCCCCGCTTCTGGCGGACCCTCACAGAGAGGAGGTAGCAGCAAGCTTAGAAAGCTAGCAGTCCATCGAGGTGCAAAACCAGGAGACCCGTGGGTCCAAATATGGCCTCTCCGAGAGTTTCCATGGGGCCAGGTGACCGGTGGGTCCCTCCTGGCAACTCCAAATGTCTCCATGGGTTCTAGGCGACCAGTGGGTCCCTCCTAGCAACCCCAAAACAACATATCCATGGGGCCAGGTGACTTCTTCATCCTCTCCTGGACTCCCCAAAATGTATCCATGCATCTCTGATGGTTAATGGAGCAGATCCGAATCTTTCCAGTCAGGGCTGGTACCCTTAGACTAAAATCATGTAGAATCCAAATCTGTCTCTCTTTAGATGCCATGCAATCCATCTACTGTCCTGAAAGATGTTTCCCCATTTTCCTTCCAAAGTCCTTCTGACTCTGTCTCAAGTCTGAGTGACCCCAGCATTACATGTGTGAGGTCATCAGGCACAGGTAAGCGGTAAAGGTGCAGGGCTCGAGTGTCCACAGCTCATCCCCCAAGATTCACTGGCAAACAACCTGCAATGGTATTTAACATATCTAGCAAACATTCATTGTTCTAGCTTATCTGTTTACATAGTTGGTATCACAGGGGCTCTTGTAAATACACATCATTGTATCACAATCAAAGAGCAGATAATATTCAGGGTTATACAAATAATAGTCGGTGTTAATCAACTAAAAAAGGAACAGAGATTAAAGAGTCAACATAAAAATAAAGGGATGCTGCTCTTGCCATCGGAAAGTACGTCTGGCATAATTAAGATTTTACTCGGTATCGTCACAGCATCTTTTAGGTCCAGCACACTCATGTAGCAACCTGAAAACAGACATATTATAGCCAATTTTATGGAATCCATCTTGAAGAGTCAATATACCAGGAATCTGTTAAGTCCTTTCAAATTTACTATAGTTCTGAAGGTGCCATCTGGCTTCCTTACCAAGTAAAGGGAGGGGGGGGGGGGGGGGATAGAAGCCCCTTCCTTGTTCTTCCACCGGTACCTCTATGAGGACTTGTTCTGAAGGTGCCATCCGGCTTCCTTACCAAGTAAAGGGAGGGGTGGGGGTGGGGGATAGAATCCCCTTCCATGTTCTTCCACTGGTACCTCCGTGAGGACTTGTTCTGAAGGTGCCATCCGGCTTCCTTACCAAGTAAAAGGGGGGGGGGGGGGGGGATAGAATCCCCTTCCTTGTTCTTCCACTGGTACCTCCGTGAGGACTTGCTCTGAAGGTGCCATCTGGCTTCCTTACCAAGTAAAGGGAGGGGGGGGATAGAATCCCCTTTCTTGCTCTTCCACTGGTACCTCCGTGAGGACTTGTTCTGAAGGTGCCATCCGGCTTTCTTACCAAGTAAAGGGAGGGGTGGGGTGGGGGATAGAATCCCCTTCCTTGTTCTTCCACCGGTACCTCTGTGAGGACTTGTTCTAAAAGGTGCTATCCGGCTTCCTTACCAAGTAAAGGGAGGGGGGGGGGGGGAATAGAATCCCCTTCCTTGTTCTTCCACTGGTACCTCCGTGAGGACTTGTTCTGAAGGTGTCATCCGGCTTCCTTCCCAAGTAAAGGGAGGGGTGGGGAATAGAATCCCCTTCCTTGTTCTTCCACTGGTACCTCCGTGAGGACTTGTTCTGAAGGTGCCATCCGGCTTCCTTACCAAGTAAAGGGAGGGGTGGGGAATAGAATCCCCTTCCTTGTTCTTCCACTGGTACCTCCGTGAGGACTTGTTCTGAAGGTGTCATCCGGCTTCCTTACCAAGTAAAGGGAGGGGTGGGGAATAGAATCCCCTTCCTTGTTCTTCCACTGGTACCTCAGTGAGGACTTGTTCTGAAGGTGCCATCCGGCTTCCTTACCAAGTAAAGGGAGGGGTGGGGGATAGAATCCCCTTCCTTGTTCTTCCACTGGTACCTCCGTGAGGACTTGTTCTGAAGGTGTCATCCGGCTTCCTTACCAAGTAAAGGGAGGGGTGGGGGGGGGGGGGAATAGAATCCCCTTCCTTGTTCTTCCACTGGTACCTCAGTGAGGACTTGTTCTGAAGGTGCCATCCGGCTTCCTTACCAAGTAAAGGGAGGGGTGGGGGATAGAATCCCCTTCCTTGTTCTTCCACTGGTACCTCCGTGAGGACTTGTTCTGAAGGTGTCATCCGGCTTCCTTACCAAGTAAAGGGAGGGGTGGGGGGGGGGGGGATAGAATCCCCTTCCTTGTTCTTCCACTGGTACCTCAGTGAGGACTTGTTCTGAAGGTGCCATCCGGCTTCCTTACCAAGTAAAGGGAGGGGTGGGGGATAGAATCCCCTTCCTTGTTCTTCCACTGGTACCTCCGTGAGGACTTGTTTCTGAACTAAGTCCAAAACCTCCTGACCTCCAGGGATAACTGTTGCTTGCAAGATCTTCAGAGAGATGTCACCGTGAAAGTTTACGGGGGCTTGTCCGGAATTCCAAGCTATCCATAGAATCCAGGCACTGGATGACATTTTTCCCAGGCTTGGAGGAAGAGGGAAAGCCTTGCTTCTACCCGGTGAATGGAGTCACTGGGAAGATTTCCTTCACCCTGAGGCAGGATCCCAAATATGAAACCTTTATTTTTCGGTCTTTTGTCTTTCCATTTTTCCTGATCCTTAGGAGGTCTTTTCTGACCATCTTCTCTTCCGAAAGGACCTCCTATATTCCGGGATAAACAAACTGGGGAATTCCTCCTTTTAATCTCCAGCTTTGTCCAAGATGTCATCCAGAATTTGACCAAAAAGAAACTCCCCATCACATGGGATTAAACACAACTCGGCCTTAGACTTTTTAACCGTAGCGCCCTACGAACGGTATTAGAGAGGCCCACTGACCTGGCCACCAGCCTCGGTCTGCAAGAAAAGCGGCTGCTCCCTGCATCAATGGGAGATTAGCAAGGATCTTGTCCCTTGGGACATGATCCTTCAGTTCACCTTCTAGTCTGACACTAGATCATCATAGATCTGGCTGTACAGGTTTCAGAGACCACTTCAGGCCACCCGCCGAAGACTCCCAGGTGTGTCTTAAGTAACCATCTGCCTTTCTATCCAAAGGGTCTTTCAGTATATCCATGTGCTCAAAAGGCAAGGTAGAGATTCTGTACGACTCGGCCACTGCTACGTCTAATCTTTTGGATCTTATTCCATAGGTTACCTCTTCATCAAAGGGGTACCTTCTCTTAGAAGATGATGGTAGTAAACCCTTCCTCTCCATTTTTTCCATTCCTTCGCAATGAGAGCCTGAATCTTCCCAATAATTGGAAAGGTTTGTCACTTTTTTGCTCTAATCCACCAAACAAGATATCTTGTATTGATTTGGGGGTTTTGGCATCCGAGATGCCCATGGTAGCTCTCACAACCTTAACCAACCTACCTATGTCTTCTATAGGAAAGAATGGCCGGCCCTCTGTATCGCCATCAGAGGATGAAGAGGAGGAAGAATCAGATCCACATTCACCTTCTGACTTTATAGATCCATCTGAATCAGTTGATAATCTCTTCGACCTTCATTCTTCCTTTCCCATCCCCTTCCTTATGAATAAAGGTCTTAAGGGAAGCCTTATCTTCTGACCCGATAACGGATCTCAAATCCATGACGAAGTTGGGGGATTCTTCACAGATTTTTTTTGTATACAACCTGAACATAGTCTTTTCTGCCATGAATCAGATAATTTATCATTGCAAAGCGCACACGCATTCTTAAGTTTTGCTCTACATTTCTTAGGCCTTTACTAGTAACTAAAAACAAGATAAAAGGACCCAATTACCATGGTGAACTTTCATGAAGATCAATCAAAATCCGGACGTCAAAGGATTCGGAGGCTGGATCAAATCACACGATCGTTTTTCGTCTGGAGGAAGTGGATTCACAACCCACCCTGCTTCTCTGACTTGTCTTACTGTCGCTTCTGCCACTGCTGCGTCCACTCTGCCGCTGCTTCTTCTGAAGATCCCGGCCGCTGAAGCCGCTGATGCTCCCGATGCTTCAATAGCTGAAGCTACTGATGCTCCCGGCCGCTGATGCTCCCGGCCGCTGATGCTCCTGATGCTTCAACCGCTGAAGCTCCCGGCCCCTGATGCTCCCGGCCCCTGATGCTCCCGGCCCCTGATGCTCCCGGCCCCTGAAGCTACTGATGCTCCCGGCCCCTGATGCTTCAACCGCTGAAGCTACTGATGCTTCAACCGCTGAAGCTCCCGGCCGCTGATGCTCCTGCCGCTGATGCTCCCGGCCGCTAAAGCTCCCGGCCGCTGAAGTTCCCGATGCTTCAACCGCTGAAGCTCCCGACGCTTCAACCGCTGAAGCTCCCGACGCTTCAACCGCTGAAGCTCCCGACGCTTCAACCGCTGAAGCTCCCGACGCTTCAACCGCTGAAGCTCCCGATGCTTCAACCGCTGAAGCTCCCGATGCTTCAACCGCTGAAGCTCCCGGCCCCTGATGCTCCATATCACCAGGGGAAGGAGAGCTGAAGCAAACCTGCTCTTTTTGGAGGTCAGATCTCATTTTAAATGAGGAACCAGCCACAGCAACGCCTCCCCCGAGCCTCTGGAAGTGAAATTAACCACTTCCAGGTCAGAAGTCTCCGGCGTGCTTGTCATCAGGGCAAGCCAATCCCAGCACACCCTGCACATGCCCAGACCCGGAACAACATGGCTGCCGGCCAACACCCCAAAGGTCTCCGTCGCTAGTGTCCGCACGAGCCACCACATGACCAGTGGCAGAGCTCCCAGGAGCAGACACCGGCGCTAAAGCAAAGCACCATTCTTCCAGGCAACCTGGCCGCGCCTGGGTAAGCATCCTCCTTGACTTTCTGTTCCTGATCTTCAGCTTTCCTCAAGGACCAACTGATTCGGGGTGGTGCCTCCCTTTTAGTCCGTAGGTTACCTGTCCTTGTGGGGCGGACCCCCTCTCTCGTTTGGTGCTGTCATGGGGGAAAGGAAAAATGGCCATGAACGGGTGGAGGGGGGGTGGGAGTGGGATTAGAAAGAGGCTATGAACGGGATGAAGTGATGAAATACAGGAGGCACAGGACACGACAGGGATTATACTGTGGCACTCAAACCTTCGGTATCGGTGCGGCTCTTCTCCTGGCGTCTCTTCAGGAGGTCACAGAGCTCCTTCTTCATGAAGATGTCCAGGCGGCCGAACATGGAGTTGCTGTCTCCAGTGATGCTCTGAAGGACGGCCGGCAGCTCACCCCTGGACAGCTGTTCGGACAGAGCTTCATGGTTCTCGGATAACATTCGGATGACAATAAGACCATTGTAAACGGCGGTGAAGCACCTGAAAGGCAGAAGGTCAAGATAAGATAGTGAGAGGCAGAGCTCAGTAGTGATGGTGTCTCTGATCTGAAATTACCCCTCTTTGCCCTGCAGCGTGCAGATGGCCCCCGGGATTGCGCTCAGTAGACTGGTGGAGCTCCCACTTGCGGCAGAGCCGATGCTGGAGAAGATTTCCTTCATCATCTGGGCATCTCCGGGATTCAGGTTGTAGCGGCGGGTGCTTCCTCGCAGGTCGCAGCCCCCCACACCGGTCAGCACCTTCAGGACCTGTCAGGTAAGGAGTGCAGGTTGGAGGACGGCAGCCACATATGGCTGGGGACGGAAGGTGGGACAGGTACTCACCGCCAGGCCAATGTGCTGAATGGCAAGCGAGGACTGGTGCTCCTGCATACAGCCCAGCACCGCCCGCACCCCGCCCTCTGTGGCAAACAGCACCCGCCAGTCGTACTTGGACAAGATCACATAAGTCAGCTGCAGGCAGGAGACCACCACAAGCTTCTCCTTCATCTGGCTGCTAAGAATCTCCACTAATGTCTTAATGATCTTCTCTCTGTAGGACAGGCGTGCAACACATGAGAAGATTGCCGACACTGCACCCCACCTCCACCATCTCCTGGACGCAGTGGTCTCCCCTCATGTGTGTACCTGTTAGAACGCCCCTCACTCTTCACAGCGTGGACCTCGTCTCCGGACTGCTGCAGCATCACCTGCACCGCAGAGCTCAGCGTCTCCGCACCGCACGACGTCTTCTTCACCTTCTCCAGAAGCTCCACCAACATCTCCAGAGAGAGGCCCTGAGACGTCCCCTGAGGAGCTCCAAACCCTGCCGAATGGTGGACATGCCATCAAATCTTTACACGGTGCTTTATAGCCATGAACGAGGGGCCGAGTCGGCAGTCGCCCCCCTTGCCAGAGGGGCGGAGTCGGCAGTCTCCCCCCTTGCCAGAGGGGCGGAGTCAGCAGAGTTCTTACTGACAAGCGCATGCCCACGACACCCACTTGTGGTCACAGCTCCCTTTCTCCCCCTTCCTGCACTATAACCTCTACACAGAGGATGCCCACAATACGTTACAGAGAATGATTATGAACAAACACCTCATTACGTTTGCTGTATACTCTGCAGAACACTATAGTAAGCCGTATACCAGGAGACCTCAGGTCACCCCTCACCTCCGCTGACCCTGGGGATAGGCAGCCATGTTTTCCTGTGGAGCACCAGGGTAATGCCCTGGGATTATTGAACCCCGCCACATAGCAGAGTACCCTCTGCGGCCGCTCTCACCTTTACACCTGTCGTCTGCGGGGGCGCTGTGGAGTCCTTCCTGGGAGAGCAGGCTGCCGAGGAGCTGCAGGTCGGAGAGCTTGGCACTGCACTCAGCCGCCGGCTTCACCTCTTTCTGTGGTTCCTCGTTCTTGCGCTTTTTGGTCAGGAGGCCGGCGTGTGCGGGGCGGACCTGGGCTCCGCAGGGCGACGCGGACCTCGGCTGCTCTTCCTGAAGGATGTACTTTTCATAGACGTGAGAGCTGTGCAGGTCGCTCAGGGCGCTGCCGGCGCAGCGGTCACCCAGGAGGCCGAGGATCTTATGTGCTACATCCACAGACACAGGCAGAAGCATGAGGGCATGCTCGTCCAGACTGCACTGCTGATAACAGAGAGCAACAGCTCAGATATCGGGTCCACCACAGACCCCAATGCCAGTCTATCTTCCATATCATTACTATACAGAGAAACAGCAGCGTCCCTCCCCCGGAACACGCCCCTCTCCACCCAGCGGCACCCCGCCCACACCTCTCCCCCTCCAACGGAACCCGCCCCACCTTCTTGCAGTACCCCTCACCCTCCAGCAGAACCCACCCTTTCCAGTGGCACCCCTCCCGTGGCACCTTTACCCATCCTCCAGCAGAGCCCGTACCCCTCCAGCACAGCAAGTCCCCCCCCCCCCCATCCTCCAGCAGAGCCCGTCCCCCCCCCCATCCTCCAGCAGAGCCCGTCCCCCCCCCCCATCCTCCAGTAGAGCCCGTCCCCCTCCAGCAGAGCAAGTCCCCCCCCATCCTCCAGCAGAGCCCGTCCCCCCCCCATCCTCCAGCAGAGCCCGTCCCCCCCCATCCTCCAGCAGAGCCCGCCCCCCCCATCCTCCAGCAGAGCCCGCCCCCCCATCCTCCAGCAGAGCCCGTCCCCCCCCCATCCTCCAGCAGAGCCCGTCCCCCCCCCATCCTCCAGCAGAGCCCGTCCCCCCCCATCCTCCAGCAGAGCCCGTCCCCCCCATCCTCCAGCAGAGCCCGCCCCCCCCATCCTCCAGCAGAGCCCGTCCCCCCCCATCCTCCAGCAGAGCCCGTCCCCCCCCCATCCTCCAGCAGAGCCCGTCCCCCCCCCATCCTCCAGCAGAGCCCGTCCCCCCCCATCCTCCAGCAGAGCCCGTCCCCCCCATCCTCCAGCAGAGCCCGTCCCCCCCATCCTCCAGCAGAGCCCGCCCCCCCCATCCTCCAGCAGAGCCCGTCCCCCCCATCCTCCAGCAGAGCCCGTCCCCCCCATCCTCCAGCAGAGCCCGTCCCACCCCCCATCCTCCAGCAGAGCCCGTCCCATCCCCCATCCTCCAGCAGAGCCCGTCCTCACCCCCCATCCTCCAGCAGAGCCCGTCCCACGCCCCATCCTCCAGCAGAGCCCGCCCCCCCCCATCCTCCAGCAGAGCCCGCCCCCCCCATCCTCCAGCAGAGCCCGTCCCCCCCATCCTCCAGCAGAGCCCGTCCTCACCCATCCTCCAGCAGAGCCCCCCCCCCCCCCTCCAGCAGAGCCCCCCCCCCCCCCTCCAGCAGAGCCCGTCCTCCCCCTCCAGCAGAGCCCGTCCCCTCCCCTCCAGCAGAGCCCGCCCCCCCCCCCCTCCAGCAGAGCCCGTCCTCCCCCTCCAGCAGAGCCCGTCCCCTCCCCTCCAGCAGAGCCGGTCCCCTCCCCTCCAGCAGAGCCCGTCCCCCCCCCTCCAGCAGAGCCCGTCCTCCCCCTCCAGCAGAGCCAGTCCTCCCCCTCCAGCAGAGCCCGTCCTCCCCCTCCAGCAGAGCCCGTCCTCCCCCTCCAGCAGAGCCTGTCCTCACCTCCTCCTCCAGGTTCTGCTGTATCACCTCCTGCTGCTCCTGTGGCTCCAGTCTCCGTATGAAGAAGAGGATCTCCCACCACTCGTCCTGCCGCAGGTTCCCCCGCTGCTCACAGGCCGCAGCTCCCAGGTACGGCAGGGCGTACATCCCCCCCGAGGGTTTACCAGACGGGGCTGGGGTGACTGTGGAGAGAAGGCAAAGTGACTGCTCAGGACCCTCAGGACATCCAGCATCTTCAGAGATGAGCGTCACCGAGGCGTCCGCTTCACCACAACGTGATCCCATTACTGTCAGCTCCGACCGTCCTCCCCAAGAAGTTCCACAACTTTCTCATACATTCTTATTTACATCCACAGGAAGACAACTAGCCCCGCTCACACAGCTGAGGATTTGTCACAATGTACCAGGCTGCAGCCCCAGGTGGGGAGACATTGTAACAAACCCCAGGTTGTGAGAAGCCCCTGCAACCGCTGGCTCCACTCCCCTGTGGATGTAAACAATTCACTGGCGGCAGCAGAAGGTGAATTCAGTCACAGGTGGTTTTAACTAGCTCTACCAGCCCATACACCGTAGGTTAAAAGCCCAAGCAGAGACATATTGTCCATACAGGCTTACAGCCCAAGAGTGGCATATCCAGTGATAGCGTAGCGTAGTTTCCCATCATACGAAGGTGACCTTGTCGAGGTTGATGGGCACACATAAATTGGCCAAATTATGCGCAAAAAACCTTCATTTTTCAAAGTGACATTAGTCTAGATACAATATTTCTTATATATTCATGTATGGAGTGCCGAAGTTCTTTTTGCAATTGAGATTACTTTTTTCTTCAGAGCACTCGAATAGACCAGTGAGCGACCCCTCTCTTTTTTTCTAGCAGCAGAAGGTGGGCGCCCGCACAGGAGGACCCCAACACGCACCTGGAGGCATCTTCACACTGTCTCCCACCAAAGATGCCTTCTCCGGGTTCTCCTCCTCTGGCTGGTCTCCACAGCTGATGATCTCCACCATATGCCAGTGGACCCAGTACGTTCTTCCTGTGGATCTCCACAAAACCTGCAGGGGGCGAGCCACATTACTACACTATGGCGTGGTGAGGACCAAGGACTACAGTCCATTCATCCACACTCCCTCCTCCCTCCACCACACTCCTCCGCCGCCGTCCTCCCTCCCTCCCCACTCCCTCCACCACACTCCCTCCGTCGCCATTCTCCCTCCTCCACACTCCTCTGCCGCCGTCCTCCCTCCCTCCACCACACTCCTCCCTCCACTCTCCCTCCTCCACACTCCTCCACCGCCGTCCTCCCTCCCTCCACCACACTCCTCCCTCCACACTCCCTCCTCCACACTCCCCCGCCGCCGTCCTCCCTCCCTCCACACTCCCTCCTCCACACTCCTCCGCCGCCGTCCTCCCTCCACCACACTCCCTCCCTCCACCACACTCCCTCCCTCCACCACACTCCCTCCCTCCACACTCCTCCGCCGCCGTCCTCCCTCCACCACACTCCCTCCCTCCTCCACACTCCCTCCTCCGCCACACTCCCTCCTCCGCCACACTCCCTCCTCCGCCACACTCCCTCCTCCGCCGCCATTCTCCCTCCTCCACACTCCCTCCCTCCGCCGCCATTCTCCCTCCTCCACACTCCCTCCCTCCGCCGCCATTCTCCCTCCTCCACACTCCCTCCCTCCGCCGCCATTCTCCCTCCTCCACACTCCCTCCCTCCGCCGCCATTCTCCCTCCTCCACACTCCCTCCCTCCGCCGCCATTCTCCCTCCTCCACACTCCCTCCCTCCTCCACACTCCCTCCCTCCACCACACTCCCTCCCTCCACCACACTCCCTCCCTCCACCACACTCCCTCCCTCCACCACACTCCCTCCCTCCGCCATTCTCCCTCCCTCCGCCATTCTTCCTCCTCCACCATTCTCCCTCCCTCCGCCGCCATTCTCCCTCCTCCACCATTCTCCCTCCTCCACCATTCTCCCTCCTCCACCATTCTCCCTCCTCCACCATTCTCCCTCCTCCACACTCCCTCCCTCCGCCGCCATTCTCCCTCCTCCACACTCCCTCCCTCCACCACACTCCCTCCCTCCACCACACTCCCTCCCTCCACCACACTCCCTCCCTCCACCACACTCCCTCCCTCCCTCCACACTCCTCCGCCGCCATTCTCCCTCCTCCACCACACTCCCTCCCTCCACCACACTCCCTCCCTCCACCACACTCCCTCCGCCGCCATTCTCCCTCCTCCACACTCCCTCCCTCCGCCATTCTCCCTCCTCCGCCATTCTCCCTCCTCCGCCATTCTCCCTCCTCCGCCATTCTCCCTCCACACTCCCTCCTCCGCCATTCTCCCTCCACACTCCCTCCTCCGCCATTCTCCCTCCACACTCCCTCCTCCGCCATTCTCCCTCCACACTCCCTCCTCCGCCATTCTCCCTCCACACTCCCTCCTCCGCCATTCTCCCTCCACACTCCCTCCTCCGCCATTCTCCCTCCACACTCCCTCCTCCGCCATTCTCCCTCCACACTCCCTCCCTCCACCGCCACACTCCCTCCACACTCCCTCCCTCCACACTCCCTCCCTCCACACTCCCTCCCTCCACACTCCCTCCCTCCACACTCCCTCCCTCCACACTCCCTCCCTCCACACTCCCTCCCTCCACCGCCATTCTCCCTCCACACTCCCTCCGCCGCCACACTCCCATGGACAGCATTACACAAAAAAAAAAAAAAAATCTACAAATATGTCCAGAGTGACTTAAGTGGAGCGCTGTCCGAGCACTGTGGGGAATGCAGCCATCGGTGGTCATCCTTCAGTCTCGAGGCACCCCTCTGGTCCTCCAGTCTCCAATCGGAGCCGCCGGTCAAGAATCACTCACCTGAACCGGGGGGCTCCCACTGTTACTCAGGCGGAACACCCCCTCGTCTCCGGCACTGATCTCGTCATAGTCCTCTAGCATTCGGATCACCATTCCCGGCTTCAGGGCCTCCTGGATATAGTCCACATAGGCATTTCGTGAGATGAAGTCGGATGGAGTCATGAACTCCTTACAAGGCTTCTTTGTAGATGTGGAGCGCACGGGAGGGTGGAGCGCCACCTGCAGACCAGAGCAGGACGACGCCAGCGGCTGGAAGATCGAGCGAAACAATCGATGCTGCTCCAAGTCTAGGCCCGCCTGGGTCCTGTGAGGACGTTCACTGACCCAACCCATGACCCGCACCAGCTCGCAGATCAGGCTGCCCATCGCCATGCAGAAGTCAAACTGGCGCTGGAGGCGGTCTGTGTCCTCGCGGTCCGGTCGGTCGCTGCTCAGCTGGTCCAACAATGATGTCACACACAGGTAACGTTTCACCAACGAGAAGAGCTGCTTCCCCGGGATCTGCCGAAAAAAGACCAATCACAGAACAGCCAATCTCAACCCAGGGGCCGCACCAAAAAGCCTCCACTCACAGAGGACAGGGAGCAAACACATCAGTCTACACCCCCAGCAAGATCAGCCGCAGCCTCCCCCCTCCGGAGGAGGACAGCCGCAGCCTCCCCCCTCCGGAGGAGGACAGCCGCAGACTCCCCCCTCCGGAGGAGGACAGCCGCAGACTCCCCCCTCCGGAGGAGGACAGAAGCAGACTCCCCCCTCCGGAGGAGGACAGAAGCAGACTCCCCCCTCCGGAGGAGGACAGAAGCAGACTCCCCCCTCCGGAGGAGGACAGAAGCAGACTCCCCCCTCCGGAGGAGGACAGAAGCAGACTCCCCCCTCCGGAGGAGGACAGAAGCAGACTCCCCCCTCCGGAGGAGGACAGAAGCAGACTCCCCCCTCCGGAGGAGGACAGCCGCAGCCTCCCCCCTCCGGAGGTGAAAATACACGTCGGAGTTGGATGGGATCTCTAGGCGTGGTGTTTCTTCCTGGACCTGTTGTGGGGTCCGGACTTGGGAGGGGGGGGGGGGGGCAGGGAGGTTCTTTATGAAGAGTCTCAGGTGGGATAATTGCACCCCATCATCTCCGTCTTCCCGTGTGATTTCTACACTCACCTGGGGGAGGTGGATGCCATCAAAAGAGATGCAATGTTCCTCCGAGCTGGTGGTCTCCGCAAACAGCTGCAGCAGTGTGAAGCGAGACTCGAAATCCATGTGCTGCTCGATGCCGTCCTGCTGACTGAGGGACAACAAGACGTGGGCGCGACTTCCTGCAAAACACACAAGCAGCCGTCATGGCGAGCGCCCCCGGGCACAGCGCCGGGCGATGCCCGCAGTGGCCAGATCTGTCTACGTCAGGGGACGCCGGGGACAACCAATAAGGCTGCATGATGGCCACCCCACGGCCTCACGCCAGCCACCCCCCCCCTGGCCTCAAGCCAGCCACCCCCCCCCCGGCCTCACGCCAGCCACCCCCCCCCCGGCCTCACGCCAGCCACCCCCCCCCCGGCCTCACGCCAGCCACCCCCCCCCCCCCGGCCTCACGCCAGCCACCCCCCCCATGGCCTCACGCCAGCCACCCCCCCCATGGCCTCACGCCAGCCACCCCCCCCATGGCCTCACGCCAGCCACCCCCCCCCCGGCCTCACGCCAGCCACCCCCCCGCCCTCTGGCCTCACGCCAGCCACCCCCCCCCCCCCCCTCTGGCCTCACGCCAGCCACCCCCCCGCCCTCTGGCCTCACGCCAGCCACCCCCCCGCCCTCTGGCCTCACGCCAGCCACCCCCCCGCCCTCTGGCCTCACGTCAGCCACCCCCCCCCTCTGGCCTCACGCCAGCCACCCCCCCCCCTCACGCCACCCCCCCCCCCCCTGGCCTCACGCCAGCCGCCAACCCCCGGCCTCACTCACGCCAGCCGCCAACCCCCGGCCTCACGCCATCTACCCCCCGGCCTCACCTGCATCATGTGACGCCAGTGCGCGCAGCATCTTGCCGGCATTCTTACGGATCTGCTTCTCCGGGTTGCACAGCATCTTCATCAGCAGGTCCAGCGCTCCAGTCTCCTTGAAGACCCCAGCCAAAGAGCCGATGCTGGCGTAAGCGCTCAGCACGTGGATAGTGTTGAGGATGGAGGAGTCGGGACCACAGCTGTGCGACATCTGCCGGGCGGCTCTCTGCACCAGCATCCGAACGTCTTCTGACATTTCCTGCAGGGCGCCCTCGTCTGGGGCCCCGGGGCTCTTCTCCTCAGGGACCCCGGGCCCCTCAGGCTTCCGTTTCCCCAACAGGGTGGGGCAGTTGCTGTACACCTCCTCGGCTGACATCCACATGAGGATGTTGGAGGACTTGTTCTCCGCTTGTGAAGTGGCTCCACTGCTGCCGGACCCCGACTCCTCCGTGCTGTGCACCGCCCATCGGATCAGATATTCCACATGACCGTCCACGCTCCATCGCTGCCGCAAAAGCTCCTCTGGCTGCGCCTGAAGCTTCGGGGCCAGCTGGACCAGGAGATTGCCGTTCCTCCGCTCCCCCACCAACATGGCCGACACTACACACCGGAAAGCAGCAAGGTCAAATCTGAGCACGGCCAGAAATAATGTCCCCGACACTGGTCCTTCCACCTGTCCTCCATTACCCAGAGCGCTGACAAACAGCCTCCTCACTGTCACACGGCATGTCTCATCTCCTCATCCTCTGCCCAGTCTCCTCTCCCCGCCTACCACCTGCGCGCGAGCATGCCTGCCTGCCTTCTCCTCTCCCCCCCTGCCCCGTCCCCCCCTTCTGTCTCCTCCCCCCCCTGCCCCATCTCCTCCCCCCCTTCTCCGTCTCCCCCTCACTCCTTCAGTCTCCCTCTCACCCCCTGCCCCGTCTTCTCTCACCCCCCTGTGTCCCCCCAGTCTCCTCTCCCCCCCCTTCTGTCTCCTCTCACCCCCCTCTGTCTCCCGCCCCCCCTTCTGTCTCCTCCGCCCCATCTCCTCCCCCCCTCCGCCCCGTCTCCTCTCCCCCCCCTTCTGTCTCCTCCCCCCCGTCTCCTCTTCCCCACTTCTGTCTACCGTATCCCCTCCCCCCCTTCTGTCTCCTCTCCCACCTTCTGTCTCCTCCCCCCCGCCCCGTCTCCTCTCCCCCCTTTTGTCTCCCCCTCCGCCCCTTCCCCCCCCCGGTCTCCTCTCCCCCCTTTTGTCTCCCCCTCCGCCCCGTCTCCCCCCCCCCCGTCTCCTCTCCCCCCTTCCGTATCCTCTCCCTTCTCCTCCTTCTGTCTCCTCTCCCCCTCCTTCTGTCCCCCCCTTCTGTCCCCTCTTCCCCTCCTTCTGTCCCCCCTCCGCCGCCTTCTCCTCTCCCCCCCTTCTGTCCCCGTCTCCTCTCCCCCTCCTTCTGTCCCCCCCCTTCTGTCTCCTCTCCCCCTCCTTCTGTCCCCCCCTTCTGTCTCCTCTCCCCCTCCTTCTGTCCCCCCCTTCTGTCTCCTCTCCCCCTCCTTCTGTCCCCCCCCTTCTGTCTCCTCTCCCCCTCCTTCTGTCCCCCTTCTGTCTCCTCTCCCCCCTTTTGTCTCCCCCTCTGCCCCGTCTCCCCCCCGTCTCCTCTCCCCTCCTTCTGTCTCCTCTCCCCTCCTTCTGTCCCCCCCTTCTGTCCCCTCTCCGCCCCCTTCTCCTCTCCCCCCCTTCTGTTCCCGTCTCCTCCCCCCCTTCTGTCTCCTCTCCCCCTCTTCTGTCCCCCCCCCTTCTGTCTCCTCTCCCCCTCCTTCTGTCCCCCCCTTCTGTCTCCTCTCCCCCTCCTTCTGTCCCCCCCCTTCTGTCTCCTCTCCCCCTCCTTCTGTCCCCCCCCTTCTGTCTCCTCTCCCCCTCCTTCTGTCCCCCCCCTTCTGTCTCCTCTCCCCCTCCTTCTGTCCCCCCCCTTCTGACTCCTCTCCCCCTCCTTCTGTCCCCCCCCTTCTGACTCCTCTCCCCCTCCTTCTGTCCCCCCCTTCTGTCTCCTCTCCCCCTCCTTCTGTCCCCCCCCTTCTGTCTCCTCTCCCCCTCCTTCTGTCCCCCCCCTTCTGTCTCCTCTCCCCCTCCTTCTGTCCCCCCCCTTCTGTCTCCTCTCCCCCTCCTTCTGTCCCCCCCCTTCTGTCTCCTCTCCCCCTCCTTCTGTCCCCCCCTTCTGTATCCTCTCCCCCTCCTTCTGTCCCCCTCCTTCTGTCTCCTCTCCCCCTCCTTCTGTCTCCTCTCCCCCTCCTTCTGTCCCCCCCCTTCTGTCTCCTCTCCCCCTCCTTCTGTCCCCCCCCTTCTGTCTCCTCTCCCCCTCCTTCTGTCCCCCCCCTTCTGTCTCCTCTCCCCCTCCTTCTGTCCCCCCCCTTCTGTCTCCTCTCCCCCTCCTTCTGTCCCCCCCCCTTCTGTCTCCTCTCCCCCTCCTTCTGTCCCCCCCCTTCTGTCTCCTCTCCCCCTCCTTCTGTCCCCCCCCTTCTGTCTCCTCTCCCCCTCCTTCTGTCCCCCCCCTTCTGTCTCCTCTCCCCCTCCTTCTGTCCCCCCCCTTCTGTCTCCTCTCCCCCTCCTTCTGTCCCCCCCCTTCTGTCTCCTCTCCCCCTCCTTCTGTCCCCCCCCTTCTGTCTCCTCTCCCCCTCCTTCTGTCCCCCCCCTTCTGTCTCCTCTCCCCCTCCTTCTGTCCCCCCCTTCTGTCTCCTCTCCCCCTCCTTCTGTCCCCCCCTTCTGTCTCCTCTCCCCCTCCTTCTGTCCCCCCCTTCTGTCTCCTCTCCCCCTCCTTCTGTCCCCCCCTTCTGTCTCCTCTCCCCCTCCTTCTGTCCCCCCCCTTCTGTCTCCTCTCCCCCTCCTTCTGTCCCCCCCTTCTGTCTCCTCTCCCCCTCCTTCTGTCCCCCCCCTTCTGTCTCCTCTCCCCCTCCTTCTGTCCCCCCCTTCTGTCTCCTCTCCCCCTCCTTCTGTCCCCCCCTTCTGTCTCCTCTCCCCCTCCTGCTGTCCCCCCCTTCTGTCTCCTCTCCCCCTCCTTCTGTCCCCCCCTCTGTCTCCTCTCCCCCTCCTTCTGTCCCCCCCTTCTTTCTCCTCTCCCCCTCCTTCTGTCCCCCCCTTCTGTCTCCTCTCCCCCTCCTTCTGTCCCCCCCCTTCTGTCTCCTCTCCCCCTCCTTCTGTCCCCCCCCTTCTGTCTCCTCTCCCCCTCCTTCTGTCTCCTCTCCCCCT